>NC_073412.1:9379557-9642057 GCF_028641065.1 Leucoraja erinaceus | reverse complement strand
TACAAACCTGTACATCTATGGAGTGTGGGAGGAAACCAGTGCCCCTTGGAGAAAGCCCACGCAAGTCAGGGGGAGAACGGGCAAACTCCGTACAGACAGCACCCGTGGTCAGGATTGAACCCGGGTCTCTGGCACTGTAATGCCCCTGTCCCACTTAGGAAACCTGAACGGAAACCTCTGGAGACTTTGCGCTCCACCCAAGGTTTCCGTGCGGATCCCGGTGGTTTTTGTCAGTCTCCCTACCTGCTTCCACTACCTACAACCTCCGGCAACCACCTGCAATTTCCGGGAACCACACGGAAGCCTTGGGTGGGGCGCAAAGTCTCCAGAGGTTTCCGTTCAGGTTTCCTAAGTGGGACAGGGGCATAAGGCAGCAACTCTACCGCTGTGCCACCGTGTCCCCCTCCACCCCTCCCCTCGCCTCCGGTGCACGGTGGTTGCCATGGCGATGGGGTCTGAGGACCTTCCAGGCCCACTTGTCCAGGACACGGCGGTCTTGCTGACTGCCTGTGGTTCCTGCCAGCTAAAGTGGCCCTCAGAGGATCAGTGACGGTGTTGGTGATCTCACCACCAATTGTCTGATGGGTCGGGGGAACCTGACTTGGCACTGGGGTGGGTTCCATGGAAGAACCTTCAAAGCATCAAAGGTTGGGGATGCGTGGGTTTCCTCCGGGTGCTCTGGTTCACTCCCACACTCCAAAGACGTACAGGTTTGTAGGCTGATTGGCTTTGGTAAAATAGTGCACGGGGTGACCGCTGCTCAGTGCGGACTCAATGGGCCGAAGGACCTGTTTCTGCGCCGTATCTCCAAAGTCTAAAGAGAGCTTCCTCTTGACCAGACAGACAGCCAGGGCAAATGGACTTCGTACTAGTGATTGGCAGAGGTCAGTGGACAGGAGTGTGTCTGAGGAACAGAGAGAAATCCTTCCCCCCCCCCACCACAGAATCCACAGAAAAACACCACTGAGAACCTACAGGCACCAGTGGTAACGGGGCCACAAGATGCTGGGGTCCTGAGCACAAAGTAAATTGCTGGAGGAACTCAGCGGGTCAGGCTGTATCCACGGAGGGACAAGGACAGATGTACGTTTCAGGTCGGGTCCCTGCCTCACACTGATGGGGCCGAAGGGCCTGTTTGCATGCTGCATCTTCAAAGTCAACACTCTTGAAGTGAGGTGGAGTGAGATGAGGGGGGTGAGGGGAGAGTGTGGTGAGGGTGAGGGTGAAGGAGGCTCGGGTGTGGGAGTGGGAGATGAAGGGGATGAGGAAGGGTCACAGTTGGAGGGTGATGGAGAGAGTGGTGGGGTGAAGCAGGGTCAATGAGGAAGACGGGGCTGGGGGGGGTCAGTGTGGGAGGGGTGAATGAGGGAGGAAGGGCGGGAGTGAGTGAGAGAGAGAGAATCAGTGTGGGGTGAGTGAGGGAGGGTCAGTTTGAGAATGAGTGAGGCGGATTAGTGTGGGGAGGGGAGATGGGGTCAGTGTGGGGGGAGAGGGAGAGACGGGGTCAATGTGGGGGGAGAGAGGGGGAGATGGGGTCAGTGTGGGGGGAGAGGGCGGGTGCGGTCACTTGACAGTGAAGCCCTGGAATAAAGTCAAGCTAAAGATGGCGGACTGGTCAATCTTTACAGACGGGCCGTTTACCCGGGCTCTTGGTGCTCTTTTACTAAGAGCAGCTACAAGAGGGAATGTTGACCTTGTAGCGTGGTCTTGCGGTGGAGTGTTTACCTTGCTGCCTTCCCAGTGAGCGTGGGTGTAGTGCGTGGTGTCTGTGTTCTGTGTGTCAGGGTCAGGGTTAGGGGTGGGGGTGGTGATTCCCACAGTATCTCGGCACAAATTCAATGTTCAAGGCCAAGCTGTTTGCTGAAGATCGACTTTGCTTCTTTGCCAAGTACGGAGTAAAATGCCTGGCCGCGGTTTAGGAATGAAAGACAAGGAATGAGGCTAGGGGCTGTGTTACAGGCACGTGAGCCTTGAACGGGAACGGCAAGCAGAAGGCCCTTCAGCCCACTGTTCCTGTGCTGGCTCCTCGAGAGCATAATTTCCACTGCTCTTCCTTGTCTTACCTTTTCATCCCTTTTGAAATTCACCCTTCAACCTGTGGCACGGCTTGAGACCCGAGTTCAATCCTGACTACGGGTGCTGTCTGTACGGAGTTTGTACGTTCTCCTCGTGACCGTGTGGGTTTTCTCCGGGTGCTCCGGTTTCCTCCCACACTCCAAATACATGCAGGTTTGTAAGTTCATTGGCTTCTGTAAAATGTTCCTAGTGAACAGGATAGTGCCAGTGTATATACTTCAGACACTGCTCCTGTGCTAGCTCCTGGAGAAAGTAAACTCTACTACACTTTAGAAAGGTCCATCACAGGACACCTAGAGTTTTAGGACATTGATAAAAGGAACAGTGGCAAAAGGTTTTCAAAATGTATTAATTTATAGGGTGGATTATACGGACTGCCTATAGTCTGTCTGTTTTTTCATATTTTTGTTATTTTTAGTCTGTTTAAAAAGTATGTTTTGGAGGTTTCTTAGTCTTTTTTTATGGGGGAGGTGGGGAGGGGAAGGGGGAAACCGTTCCTCAGTCACTTGATGGCGAGGATGCGAGTGTTCTCCGAGCCGCGTCTTCGCCCCCCCCCCCCCTCGCGGCCTACCATCTGGATTGGCGCGGCCTTTCCTGCCGGAGACGGATCAGAGCTTCAGCAGCGGCACAGCGCTAATTTGCCATCGCGGAGCGGGCGATGCCTTACTGGGGTGGCCGTGTTGAAGCTCCGGTGTGTTGGGCCTGCTGCTTTAACATCGTGGAGCTGTGGTTTGCGGAGCTTCCAGCCGCGGGCGGCGCTGACTTCAGCATCGCGGGGTCCTGGTGATCCCTTTGCCGAGGGCCGCCTGTGTTGAATCTCCGCCCAGCTCGGCCTGTGGACTTTGGGAGCCGCTTTGGGTCTCCGGTAGGAAGTGGCCGATTCGGAAACTCCAAGCCGCTGAGAATATTCTTCCGTTCCGTCGTCGGAGTTCCATCATCCCGGCGGGAGGTCCTGAACATCGGAGGTCCTGAACATCGGGCCGGCCGTAGCGGCGACTGCGGGGGGCTCGGGAGGCCCCGACCACGGGTTAACAACAAAGAGGAGAATGACTGAACTTTCCTCACAGTGGGAAACGTTGATTCCACTGTGTGGGGATGTTTATGTTAAATTCTATCGTGTGTTGTGTTCTTTTTTTATTCGTATGGATGTATGGAAACCCAAATTTCACTGTACCAATTGGTGGCTGAGACAATAATTGTAGACTTGAAACATGAAGACATTGTAGTTTAGTTTAGTTGAGAGATACAGCGCGGAAACATGCCCTTTGGCCCACCGAGTCCATGCCGACCATCGATCACCCATACACTAGCAATATGCTTCACACCAGGGAACAAGTTACAATTTTGACCAATGCCAATTAACCTACAAACCTGTACGTCTTTGTGGAGTGTGAGAGGTAACCGGAACTCCCTGAGAAAACCCACGTGGTCACCGGGAGAACGTACAAACTCCGTTCAGACAGCACCCGTAGTTGGGTTCAAACCCGTGTGTCCAGTGCTGGAAGGCAGCAACTCCACTGTGTCGCCCTAAAGGTAACCAGAGTGCCAAATATAATATTACAGCTCCAGAGAAAGTGCAGATTATTTTTTAAAGTGTCGGTGGAGCAATGAGGTAGGTTGGGAGATTGGGATTACATCCTTAGTTGATGAGATATCTGTACAACAGTCTAATAACTATATCCAATAACGCAACGTTTAGACAGGTACATGGATAGGACAGGTTTAGAGGGATATGGGCCAAAGGCAGGCAATAGGGACTAGTGTAGCTGGGACGTGTTGGTGGGGATGGGCTGAAGGGCCTGTTTCCATGCTGTATGACTCTATGACTAACTGTGGGAAGAAACTCTCAGAACCTGGCGGTACATGGGTTCAGGCTTTAGTATCTTTGTCTTGATGGGAGCAGGGGAAGAGACAATGAGTGAGTGTTTCTCGATGATGTTGGCTGCCTTCCAGAGGCAGATGGAGTTCAGATGGAGTTGATTTGCGTGGGAGGAGTGGGGGGGTGGGGGAGACTGTGTTTGTGAGATGGAGTGCTTAGTTCCAGAGCACACATTTCCATGGGTATCGCATCCATTATTCACGTTTGGTGTTGGGTAGCATGAACGTTGCAGGATTTCACGCAGTTGTATCTCTCGCTCTCTCTCTCTCGTCCTCAGTGTTTGTGGCAGTGAGATCGATTACAGATTCAGAAATGGGTATGCGGTGACGGGCCTTTGCATGATGTTGGCAGGATAGACAGGGCTCTCAACCCGTATTGCCAGCTGCTTATAGATAGATGCCCCAGGGATCCCTCTCCATTGTGGACAGATGCTGGGTTTAAACCGAAAATAGATATAAAAAGCTGGAGTAACTCAGCGGGACAGGCAGCATCTCTGGAGAAAAGGAATGGGTGACTTTTCGGGTCGAGACTGAAGAAGGGTCTTGATCCGAAATGTCACCCATTCCTTCTCTTCAGAGATGCTGCCTGTCCCGCTGAGTTACTCCAGCTTTTTGTATCTATCCCCTGAGGTTGATGTTCCGTTAACATTTCAGGTCTAAAACCCTTTGTGAGAACGGGCAAAGGGAGAGAACGAGTTGCGTCCCAATTGTGGAAAAGGTGCAGGAGCTTTAGATGTATTATTGTCATGTGTACTGAGGTACTGTAAAAAGCGTTGTCGTATGCTGTCTCATTAGATCAAATAATATTGTACATAAATACAGGTGCACAACCTTTTATCCGAAAGCCTTGGGACCAGAAACTTGTCGGATTTCGGACATTTTTGGATTTCCGAATGGAAGATTTTTAGCATAGATTAGGTAGGTAGCACGGGCGGCTTGAAAAGTCTGGAGCAGCTGCCTCCTCCCCGGAGACCGGGAAATCATTGCATAAATGTTAGTCAGTTAGTTTGGAGGGATTTTATGTGGTGGAGTAGGGGTGAAGGGGGAAACTTTAATTCTTAGTCCCCTACCTGGTCGGCGACTCCCAACCTCGCGGAGCTGGGGGCTCCGTCCGGCCGCAGGCGGCGCCGGTTGGAGCTCCGACCCCGGCAACTCTACCCCTGGCTGCGCGGCTCCAAATCCAGTGACGCTCCGCGAATGTTGGGAATCGGCGGCCTCAGCGCTCCGGAGCTTACCGCACGGCGACCCGGTAAGGCATTGCCCGCTCCCCGCTGGTATCCCAGCGCTGCGACGCCGCCGACTCCCAACATTCGCGGAGCTGGGGCGTACGGCCGTGGGCCGCGCTGGATTTGGAGCGCCTCGCAGCCAGGGGTAGAGTTGCCGGGGTCGGAGCTACAACCGGCGCCGCCCGCAGCCCCAGCTGGGAGTTGGCGGCCACAGCGCTGCGGAGCTTACTGCACGGCGACCCGGTAAGGCATTGACTGCTCCCCGCCTCTCCGACCAGGTAGGGGACTAAGAATTAAAGTTTACCCCTTCACCCCCCCTTCACATAAAAGCCCTCCAAACTAACTGACTAACATTTAAGCAATGATTTACAGATGTTTAAGCGTCTCCTGGTCTCCGGGGAGGAGGCAGCCGCTACAGTAGTACAGACCTGGGTTGACCGTGGGTCGTTTCGGGTCAAGTTTGGCGCCAAACGCGAGCTTTGGTGCGCAGACGACATCTGGAAAAAATGGCCGGTTTTCTGAGTTTTTCGGTTTCCGTAACTCCGGATAAAAGGTTGTGCACCTGTACCATCAAATCTGCAGTCTCCTGAGTCTCCAGGAAATACCTCTGATAGGGTAACACCAAAGGCAATTACCCGAGAGTTAAGGGCCTGTCCCACTTGGCCATCATTTGCGCGCCATTTACGCGACCTCCAAAAATGTGGTCGCCGTGTTGTGATGCATGGGTAACGTGTGGGTAGCGCTGGACAGGCGCATGGAGAGGAGTGTGGAGTTGCGCACGGTATCGCGCGGCGCTCCAGGATTTCGTGCTGTACGAAATCCTCGCGCACCACTTGCGTGACGTATCGTGTACGCACGCTGACGCATTGGCGTCGCACGCTTGCGTCTCGACGTCCCACGTGGTGACGCATGGTTACGTCACCGTGCGTTGCCACGCACCGTAGGGTATTCTAATGACGTCACGCGCACCAGACGGCATGATGACGCGTGATTTGCGCGTAAGGACGCTTCGACCTATTTTACATATGACGTGTAAATGAAGCGCCAATGACGGCCAAGTGGGACAGGCCCTTTAGAAGCACAATGCCTGGTGAGGCCAGGTTGTATTGTGTTCAGTTTTGGTAACCGTGCTAGAGGAAACGTTCTGTCAAGCTGGCAAGGGAGCAGAGAAGATACGATAAAACTTTATTTATCTCAGTAGGGAAATTGATCTGCCCACAGTCTTAAAAACACAAAATACATAAAACATGAAATTAAAGTGACGAGGGGGAAGACTTGGGGGATGTGCAAAGATTGGGGAGGGGGGGGGGAAGGAAGTGGAGTCAGTCTCAGTCTACCCCACGACAGAAGGGGGAGGAGTTGTACAGTTTGATGGCCACAGGGAAGGAGGATGTTGCCAGGACTCGAGGGCCTGAGCTTCAGGGAGAGTTTGAGCAGGCTAGGAGCTTTATTCCCTTGAGCGTAGGAGGATGAGGGGTGATCATATAGAGGTGTATAGATAGGATGGTGAGGGGAATAGATGGGGTAGATGTAAAGAGTCTCTTGCCCAGAGTAGGGCCTGTTTCCATGCTGCTCAGCTGCATGACCGTCTGATTTGACTCGAAACTAACAGGGGTTTTACTCTCCACAGGCACGATGATCTGAAGGAGATGCTGGATAGCAACAAGGACTCGCTGAAGCTGGAGGCCATGAAGAGGATTGTGGCGGTGAGTCTGATCCTGTGGCAGATGCAGCAGTGTCCAGGTTTATGCCAGTTAATAGGCCCTTCTTTTTCTTTCGTGTGGCGTGCACAGCCTAAAGTTGTTGGACAACTTGTTCTATTTGATCTTCCGTTTGTGCACGTCGAGTTGATTGCATTAGTCGAAACAGGGCGGACCACGTGAAGATTGCAATCTTCCACCCCAGTTAATAGGCCCAATGTTTTACCATCAGGCGTCCCAGATAAAACAATGACATTCCAGAACCAGGGGCCACAGTAAGAATAAGGAGTAGGCCATTTAGAACGGAGACGAGGAAACACTTTTTCTCACAGAGGGTGGTGAGTCTGTGGAATTCTCTGCCTCAGAGGGCGGTGGAGGCAGGTTCTCTGGATGCTTTCAAAAGAGAGCATCTTTTAGGGCTCTTTAAAAATAGCAGAGTCAGGAGATATGGGGAGAAGGCAGGAACAGGGTACTGATTGGGGATGATCAGCCATGATCACATTGAATGGTGATGCTGGCTCGACGGGCTGAATGGCCTACTCCTGCACCTATTGTCTATTGCAGCAGCAGCACAACAGAATATGTAAACATTGTACACTGAACAATATAATACAAAAGCAAAATACTGCAGATGCCGTAAATACTACAGCTGCTGTGGCTGGAGACGGAACAGTGAGCTGTTAAATATGTATGGCTGGTGTGGATGACAGAGTCAGAACCTGCTGTTCTGAATTATTTACTGAGTTGCGGCCAGCTTTATTTATTTAGCAACATTATTTCGACCACAATGAGCAAAAGGGATCAAGATTCTTTTGCTCCTTATCTGCCCATTGAGTTGGGACTATTAGTTTAGTCTTTAGAGATATGGCGCGGAAACAGGCCCTTCGGCTCACCGAGTCCACGCCGACCAGCGATCACCACGTAGACTGCACTATCCTACACACAAAGAACACACAGCCAATTAACCGATAAACCTGCATGCAGGTAAAACCATACATACTGGATTACAATCAAATCCATATATAGACAATAGACAATAGGTGCAGGAGTAGGCCATTCGGCTCTTCGAGCCAGCACCGCCATTCAATGTGATCATGGCTGATCATCCCCAATCAGTACCCCGTTCCTGCCTTCTCCCCATATCCCCTGACTCCGCTATCTTTAAGAGCCCTATCTAGCTCTCTCTTGAAAGTATCCAGAGAACCTGCCTCCACCGCCCTCTGAGGCAGAGAATTCCACACTCACCACTCTCTGTGAGAAAAAGTGTTTCCTCGTCACCGTTTTAAATGGCTTACTCCTTATTCTTAAACTGTGGCCCCTATTTCTGGACTCCCCCAACATCGGGAACATGTTTCCTGCCTCTAGCGTGTCCAAGCCCTTAACAATCTTATATGTTTCAATGAATTACCCTCTCATCCTTCTAAACTCCAGAGTGTACAAGCCCAGCTGCTCCATTCTCTCAGCATATGACAATCCCGCGAATTAACCTTGTAATGTATGATACAATATATGATACAACAGGTACAAAGCAAAAGGAAACCAGGTGCTGAGTTTGGTGTTGCAGCTACAGAAGAAGTGCAGATAACAAAGAAAAGCGCAAGGGCCCCAATGGGGTAGATTGGGGGATTGGGACTTTATCCTTTGCCTGTGAGAGTTCTGATAACAATGGGGATGATAGCTGTTCTTAATGTGGTGGCACGTGCTTTCAAGATTTTGTACCTTCTGCCCGGCGGAAGAGGGGAGAAGATCGGATGACTGGGGTGTGAATGGCCTTTGGTTAGGTTGGCTGCTTTCCTGAGGCAGTGCGAAGTGTAGAGAGAGTGCAGAGCCCCCGGGTACAAAGATGGACGGGCAAGGAGAGGTACAGACAGTACCTGTGGTCAGGATCGAACCTGAGTCTCTGGTATTGTGAGGCAGCAACTCTTGCTGTCCTCAGGCAGCTCGATCCATTTGCCCACCACCCTCCGTGGAAAAAGTTGCCCCTCAGGTTCCTGTGAAATCTTTCCCTCTCGCCTTGTATGTAATGTTCCGTGCTTCTACTGTGGGATATGGGCCTGAGGCTGGGCTGGGAGGCTGAACCTGCTCTCCCAGCGTGATACCACATCCTTGCTTCCTTTCACTGAGGGGTTGCCTGCCCTTTATGTTGTTTACAGATGATCGCCAGAGGGAAGAATGCGTCGGAGCTCTTCCCCTCAGTGGTGAAGAACGTGGCCTGCAAAAACATTGAGGTAAGCGAAGGCTCTCGTCACCCCTCTCAACCCTTCCGGTGGGTAAGAAGGAACTGCAGATGCTGGAAAATCGAAGGTAGACAAAAAAGCTGGAGAAACTCAGCGGGTGCAACAGCATCTATGGAGCGAAGGAAATAGGCAACGTTTCGGGACGAAACGTTGCCTATTTCCTTCGCTCCATAGATGCTGCTGCACCCGCTGAGTTTCTCCAGCTCTTTTGTGTACCTTCTGGTGGGTAGTCTGTCGAGGAGAGACTTAAACTTTAAAAAAAACTGCTCAGAGGACTTCTGAGGTGGGCCATTCACTGATCTTTTCCCAAAGTGAATGGTCCACCTCAGAACTCCTCTGTGCAGTTTTCTTTTAGTTTAGTTTGGAGATACACCGCGGAAACAGGCCCTACCTACCACCGGGTCCGTGCCGTCCAGCATTCCCTGCATATTAACATTATCCCACACACACCAGGGACAATTTACATTTACACCAAGCCAATTTACCTACCAACCCGACCTGTACAACGTCTTTGGAGTGTGGGAGGAAACCGAAGATCTCGGAGAAAGCCCACGAGCTCCGCCATTAGGCCTCAGACGGGGGAAGAGAAGGGGGATACGACAAGAAAGTCCAGCATTCCCCCGAAGGGCCCAGACCTTCCCTTAACAACCGAATTACATTGCCTTAAATAGCCCTGTTCTCTTCCTTTATTGCCCCTCCCCATAAAACATTGGTCATTTGCTTTATGGCCCCCCCCCCCCCCCCCCAATGTTATAGGATTTATTATCCACACACACCGCAACCTAAGGCAAGCCTAATTTGACACTAAATATAAACTGTAAGCTAAAATATCTTCTTATATTTTAACTAAAATTTTAACTGAACAAGACAAAAAAAACAAGTAAAAAGACAGAAAGCAGACAGACACAACCTAATATACCAGTTTAACGAGCCGCAGCCAGACTTCACAGGCGCAGCGTTTCACACCTCCCACTTCCGAATATAGGGGTGGGATGGGGAGTGGGAGACGAGGTGTTCGGTGCTACTGCGTGTGTGCTGCAGAGCTCGGCTCACTCTGTGCCTGCCCCTAATCCCCACCCCTCATTCCGTCTCTTGCAGGTGAAGAAGCTGGTTTACGTTTACCTGGTTCGATACGCAGAAGAACAGCAGGACCTCGCCCTTCTCTCCATCAGCACCTTCCAGAGAGGATTAAAGGTCAGTACGCCTGGAGTGCTCACACGCCCGGTGGTTTGTTAATGAACAAGGAGGGGGGGCTCTATCGTTACGGAACAAAAGTGTGTCCACTGTCACTTTCATTTCATTTAGAGTTGAGTTGAGAGATACAGCGTGGAAACAGGCACTTTGGTTCTCTGAGTACACGCCGACCAACCCGTGCCGACACACTTGTTCTATATTATCCCACTTTCCCATCCACACTCAACATAGTCAGGGCACATGAAGAAAGCTGGCAGAGAGGAGGGGCAGGACAAAGCCTGGCAGGTAATAGGTTAATACAGGTGGGGGGAGCAAGGGAGTGATAGGCAGATCAAGTCAAGTCAAGTTTATTCGTCAAAACGCATACGAGATGTGCCGTGAAATGAAAAGTGGCAATGCTCGCGGACTTTGTGCAAAAAGACAAACAAACAAACTACAAACAGAATGGAACAGAATCACATATTCTTTTACATATTAAATATAATGGGCAGATGGCCTCTGGGAAGAAACTCCTTCTCAACCTCTCCATTCTCACAGCATGGCAACGGAGGCGTTTGCCTGATGGTTGGACATAGGCCGGAGGTGTGAGACAAAATGATGGAAGAGCAGCAAATTATGAAGCTAGAGGAAGGAATATAGATGGTAGGAAAAAATAGGTGTGTGTAGGTGGGGCACATGGGAGAGGGGGAATGGGTGGGAGGGAGGGAGGGGGGGAGAGGTTTCTATGGCTTTGGCTTTGCCCCTTCCCTCCTCCAGTTTTGTTTCTTCCCTACAATCAGTCTGAAGAGCGGTCCTGACTCAAAACATCACCTATCAACGTTCTCCAGAGACGCCGCCTGATCCGCTGAGTTACTCCAGCGTTTTGTGTCTCCTTTTATAAACCAGTATCAGCAGTTCCTTGTTAGGTGACGTTTCAGACTGAAGAAGGGTCCCGACCCGAAACGTCACCTGTCCATGTTGTTCACAGATGCTGCCAGACCCGCTGCATTACGTCCGGGTTTCATAATCATAATCATAATAATAGTCATTTATTAGCCAAGTATGTTTTGCAACATACGAGAAATTTGATTTGCCGTACAGCCATACCAATAGAGAGCAACAAGACACACAAATACATTTTAACATCAACATCCACCACAGCGACTCCCCCACATTCCACACTGTGATGGATGGGGAACAAAGTTCAATCTTCTTCCGTTCTTTGTTCTCCCGCGGTCGGGGCACTCGAACCTTCCGTTGTCGGGGCGATCTCGCAGCCAGCGGTTGAGCTCTCCGCGTCGGGGCGATCAAGCTCCCACATCGGGGGGGGGGGGGGATTTTAGCTCCCCCCGCGCCGGGCGATCGCACCCCGGGTCGGGGCTGGTCAAACCTCCTGCGGCTTGGAGCTTCCCGACAACAGTCTCTACCCGAGACTGCGAGCTCCTCGATGGTGAAATCTGCAGGCCGCGGTTGGAACGTCGATCCCAGGCAAGGGATCGCCGACTCCGATGGTAAGTCCACGGCCCCGCGGTGGGGCTCAAAGTCAGTCTCGAGCAAGGCCGCCAGCTCCATGATGTTAGGCCGCAGAGCGACCGGAGATACGATCCGGAAAACAATCGCATCTCCGGCAAGGAATGAGAGTGAAAAAGGTTTCCCTCGACCCCCTCCCACACACCCCCCACATAAAACTAACCAGAGAACATGAATACACACTTTTAAAACACACTAAAAATAACAAAACAGACAGGCAGACAGACTGTTGGCGAGGCTGCCATCTCTGTCTGCACACAGCTGAGCTCCAGTGTGGTATCCGATCTCTCTCCAGGACCCGAACCAGCTGATCCGAGCGGGAGCCCTGCGTGTTCTCTCCAGCATCCGAGTCACCATCATCGTCCCCATCATGATGCTGGCCATCAAGGAAGCTGCTTCAGATATGTCCCCCTATGTCAGGAAGACAGCTGCCCACGCCATCCCCAAACTGTACAGGTAAAGGCCACTCTCCCCAAACACTGTCTTCCTTGCTTTACTTTTCTTTCATTCAGTTCATGTTTAGTTTTGAGTTCTTTTTAGTTTTTAGTTCAGTTTAGTGTTTAATTTAGTTTAATGTTTAGAACACTTTAGTGTTTACTTCAGTTTTTACTTTAGATTTTAGTATCGTTTTTTGTTTTTCTTTAGTTTATTATGGTCATATTAGTTTATTATGGCTGATCTTCAATCTATTTTTTCCCTCATTCTCCTGTCTTCTCCCCAAAATTTTTGACGCCCTTCCTAATCGTGAACCTAGCAAACTCCGCTTTAAAAATACCCAATGACTCGGCCTCCACAGCCGTCTGTGGCGATGAATTCCACAGATTCACTGCCGGTAGGGTTTTGGTGAGGCCAGTTCTCACGTCGGTGCTGGGTGGGATTCCGCACTGGGAATAGCCAACCCTGTTCAACATTCCCGAGGAATTTCCCAGAATATTCCCTGTTACGCCTGCAACCGAAACATTCTTCTTCCACTGGCGTAACGGAGAAAGCTGCCCGGGAGTCGACCCGGAACGTCACCCGACCCAGTGCTGGCTGTCCCGCTGAGTCACTCCAGCATTTTGTGTCCATCCCCAGTAATTGACCCTGACGTCTCGTTCTGTCTCTCGTTTCAGTCTGGATCTGGATCAGAAGGACCAGCTGATTGAGGTGATTGAGAAGCTGCTGGCGGACAAGACAACGGTGAGAGGAAGGAGCCTGGCGCTCCTCGAACGCAATATTTAGTTGTTGAGCAATGTTATTCTGTTTGGGGAATACTGCTAGGTGTGCGTTAGTGCATTTACAGTGGCGTTTCAGTGGCTTTTCGATGGGCACGTGGATAAGCAGGGAATGGAGGGACATGGATCATGTACAGGCAAAGGAAATGATGTACAGGCAAAGGAAATGAGTTTGGCATCGTCATATTCAGCACATAAATGGTGGGCCAAAGGGCCTGTTCCCCTGCTGTACAGTTAGTTCTATGTTCACTGGACAGTGCCTTGTAGCTATCTACACTGCCAACGTGCCAGAACGTCCTCCTGTACTCCTCAACGCTTCCTCAACCAGTGTTATCCATCATTCACCACACCCACACCTCAAGCCACCTTGCATGGAGCATTTCTTATCCACATCTGGAGACATTGATTAGTTTCCACATCTGGAAACATCCTTCCTCTGCCATTCTACATCTGGAACCACCTTGTGCGTGTCCCCAGTCACTGTTTTCACGCCTGGAGCCCCCTTTACTGTAACATTCACAGTTCCCACATCATTTATGAGCGGCACAGCAGTAGAGTTGTTGCCGTCCAGTGCCATAGACCCGGGTTCGGGTTTGATCCTGGCTACGGGTGTTGTCTGAGACTCTTCTTCAGGCCCTCGACCCAAAATGTCACCCATTCCTTCTCTCCGGAGATGCTGCCTGTCCCGCTGAGTTACTCCAGCTTTTTGCGTATCAGGAATACCAGATGCAGTAAATGAGGTGAGAGGAGGTGCATGTGGGCCTCTGTCTCACCTGGAAGGCCATTAAAGTGGGTCTATTTTTCCCCATTGAACACAGCTTGTCGACAGGGATGCAGTTGTCCACGGGAGGTGACGTGGACGAGCAGTGGCTGGGGGTCGGGGTGTAGGGGTGGTCAGGGAGCTGGGGGTCGGGGTGTAGGGGGTCAGGGAGCTGGGGGTCGGGGTGTAGGGGTCAGGGAGCTGGGGGGTCGGGGTGTAGGGGTCGGGGAGGGTCGGGGTTCACACTACCGGGGTGGTCTGTCTGAATGCCCACAGCTGGTGGCAGGCAGCGTGGTGATGGCTTTCGAGGAGGTGTGTCCCGAGCGCATCGACCTGATCCACAAGAACTACCGGAAGCTGTGCAACCTGCTCATCGACGTGGAGGAGTGGGGCCAAGTAGTCATCATCGACATGCTCACCCGAGACCCACGCACGCAGGTCCTCAACCCCAACCACAACGTGAGTGTTCCCCACATCTCACCGCCCCACACTGCTGTCCCCCCCACCCCCACACTGTGGTTCCCCCCAACCCCCCCAACCACCAAACTGATTCCCCAACCACCGCCCTGTGACTCCCCCCCAACCACCACACTGTGATCCCGCACCACCCTGTGATTCCCCAACCCCCACCCTGCGATCTCCCCAACCTCCACCCTGTGATTCCCAACCCCCCTTGCTGCGGTCCCCACAAACCCCACCTCTGATTCCCCCAAACCCCCACCCTGTGATCTCCGCAACCACCACCTTGTGATTCCCCCACCACCCCCCCCAACCACCACCCTGCGGTCCCCACAACCCCCACCCTGTGATTCCCCCAACCACAACCACCACCCTGTGGCTCCCCACATCCCCCTCCCTCTACCCCTCGCCCTCAATCCCATCCACTGTGACTGCCCCTTACCCTCTACCCCTGCGGTTCCCTCTGCCCCCCCCCCCCCCCCCCCCCCCCCCCCCACCCCCCCACTGTGGTTTCCCCCACTCCCCAATTCTCAACCGCTACCCCCCCCCCTTGCAGCCCCCCCTCCTGCTCCTTCCCCCCCGAACCCCCCACCTCCCACCCCTGCGGCACCCCCAACCCGCATGCCCCCTCCCATCCTCAATCCCCGATCCAACTCTTCCACACTCTTGGAGAGACAAGGAACTACAGATGCTGGAATCTTGCGTCGAACTCAAAGTGCTGGAGGAACTCAGTGGGTCAATCATCAGCATCTGTTGAGGGAGTGGCCAGGCGACATTTCAAGTCGCGACCCTTCTTCAGGCTCATTCTGAAGAAGAGTCCCGACCCGACACATTGCCTGTCCATTCCCTCCGCAGATGCTGCCTGACCCACTGAGTTCCTCCAGCACTTTGCATTCTCACTTCTCACTGTTGCTCAGATCAATGCTGCACCTAACTTTGCTTTTCGTTCCAAAGTTCTTGACCCGCAACATCAACTATCCATGTTCTCCAGGGATGCTACCCAACCCGCTGAGTTACTAGAGAACTTTGTGTCCTCTTGGTTTTAAATTATGTTTTTAGTCAGATTAGGTTTTAGTTTTGCTTGCAACAGTTTAGCATAAACATGTTCCTCATTTGACACTTTAATCGCCAGTTGACTTAACTCCCCAGAAATGACTTTCTTTTTCTTATAATAAGGAGTTTTTATTCCATAGTCACCATTAACATAGTATTACATTAATCAAAGCTGCTATTTGTGCAGTTTGCAAATAACAGCCATCAAATTTGAACATTATCAGTTACGTCCAGTGTAGTCCAGTTTAGAGATACAGCGCCGAAACAGGCCCTTCGGCCCACCGAGTCCACACCGACCAGCGATCCCCGCACTAGGGACAATTTTACCAAACCGATTAACCTACCAAAACCCGTATGTCTTTGGAGTTTTGGGAGGAAACCAGAGCACCCGGAGAAAACCCACGCAGGTCACGGGGAGAACGTACAAACTCCATTCAGACAGCATCCGTAGTCAGGATCGAACCCGGTTCTCTGGCGCTGTGAGGCAGCAACTCGACCGCTGCGCCACCGTGCCACCCAAATAAGCCTCCGCATTGCCCAGTGTTCTCAGAATGTCTCCAAGCATCCCGTGGACACTGCGTGCGTCCTCTCCAGGGCCACAGGGGCACGGACGTAAGCCCAGAAGAGGGGCGGGCTCTCTACTCGGGCAGAACTCTCGACTGCCCGCCGCCTGAATCCAGACTTTGGAACCGTGTCCAGTGCTCTTCACCCCACACCTATATTGCCAGCACGTTGGGTTTTAGATTCAAGGGTCCAGGGTGTCACGGTGGCACAGCTGGTAGAGCTGCTGCCTCACAGCGCCAGAGACCCGGGCTCGACCCTGACCTTCCCTCCCACGTCCCAGGGACGTGCGGCTTTGTAGGTTAGTTGGCCTCTGTCAACAGTCCCTCGCGTGTAGGAAGTGGATGAGAGAGCGGGATAACCTAGAACTGGTGTGCACGGGTCATCAATGCTCAGAAGGAACTGCAGATGCTGCTTTATACCAAAGTGCCGGAGTAAGTCTGCGGGTCAGGCGGAAATCCCCTGGAGAAAATGAATAGGTAATGTGTCTGAAGAAGGGTTCTGATCCGAAATGTCACCTAATCCTTTTCTCCAAAGATGCTGCCTGACCTGCTGAGTTACTCCAGCATTTTGTGTCTTTCTTCATCAATGGTTCGCATGGACTCAGTGGGCCGAAAGGCCTGTTTTTGTGCAGTGGGGGGTGGGTCTACTGGACTGGGTGGGAGCGGGTCTATTAGACTGACAATGGACAATGGGTGCAGGAGTAGGCCATTCGGCCCTGCGAGCCAGCACCGCCATTCAATGTGATCATGGCTGATCATTCCCAATCAGTACCCCGTTCCTGCCTTCTCCCCATATCCCCTGACTCCGCTATTTTTAAGAGCCCTATCTAGCTCTCTCTTAAAAGCATCCAGAGAACCGGCCTCCACCGCTTTCTGAGGCAGAGAATTCCATAGACTGGGTGGGAGAAGGTCTGTTAGAATCCATGGGCCGAATGGCCTGATTCTGTTCCTATATTTATTAGAGGGCGGTTCATCTCCAGTAACAATGCCCCTTGTTCTCTGTTGACTGTGGACAGGAGATCTTGCTGGAAGAAAACCCGGAGAAAGGATTTTACGGCACGGATGAGGAAGACTCCAAGCAGGAGGAAGCAGATGCAGTCGTGCTTCCCAAACGGAAGCCCTACGTGATGGACCCCGACCACCGGCTGCTCCTTCGGAACACCAAGCCCCTCCTCCAGAGCCGGAACGCCGCGGTAAGCCGTTGCCCTCACCGCCACCGCTCCCAGAGGCAGGTGTAATCCCGTACCAGAGGATCAGCCAGCAGCTCACAGGGACAAGTCATTCCTTCCTTCGAAGATAGACACAAAAATGCTGGAGTAACTCTTGACCCGAAACGTCACCCATTCCTTCTCTCCAGATATACTGCCTGTCCCGCTGCATTACTCCAGCACCTTGTGTCTGTCTTTGGTGTAAAGCAACGTCTGTAGTTCCTTGGTACACAAAATTGCTGGAGGAGGAGGAGAACTTCTTCAAAGTAACTTCTTCTTCAGCTGTAGTTCCTTCGCTGGCTAACTTCATCTTCACCCCTCTGCCCAATTTACTTAGTGATCCGTGGACCGAGTGCTGAGCCTTACACTGTCCTGTTTATCACGTTCCAGAGCTAGAGTCACAGCGATACAGTGTGGAAACAGGCCCTTCGGCCCAACCTGCCTGCACTGGCCGACGTCCCACCTGCCTGTGTTTGGTCCATATCCCTCCAAACATGTCCTATGCATGTACCTGTCTAACTGTTTCTTAAACGTTGGGATAGTCCCAGCCTAAACTACCTCCTCTGGCAGCTTGTTCCATACACCCACCACCCTTTGTGTGAAAAGGTTACCCCTCAGATTCCTATGAAATCTTTACCCCATCACCTGAAACTAATGTCCTCTGGTCCCCGTTTCCCCTGCTCTGGGCAAGAGATTCTGGAGAGCTCTCTCCAACACTCTGTCTGGCAGCTCCCTCCATGACATCCAACTGTTAGTCTGGGATGTTCAACAGTGACATCCAGATGCTAGTGTGGGGGCTCCCTCAGTGATATCCAGATGTTTTGGATTTTCCCCAGTCACAGATGTTAATTTGGGAACCCCCTCAATGCAAAACAGATGTCAGGCCAGGATCTCCCTCACCCTGTCGAGATGTTAATCTGGGAGCCTCCTCAATGCCATCCAGATGTTAGTGTGGGTCCCCATCAATGTCATCCAGATGTTCTTCCAGGATCTCCCTTGGTGCTGTCCAGATGTTATTCAGGGAACTGTCTTGTACTGAGCTCTCATTCCACTTCCGTACGTCTGTATCTTATTGTTTGTTTTGTAAATATTATTATTGTTAATAATTGAATAAATTTAACTTAATTAATTAATCTTTCATCGTCACCGCAACCTAGCACTGTAATCGCGACCATTCACTGTGACGCCTACCCTCACTCTGTAACCTGTAACCCCTGCCCTCACATCATGACCCTTGTACTCACATCATGACCCCTGCCCTCACATCGTGACCCCTACCCTCACTCCGTGACCCCTGCCCTCACACTGTGACCCCTGCCCTCACATCGTGACCCCTGCCCTCACACTGTGACCCCTACCCTCACATCGTGACCCCTGCCCTCAACCCGTGACCCCTACCCTCACTCCGTGACCCCTGCTCTCGCACCGTGACCCCTCCCCTCACATCGTGACCCTTGCCCTCACATCGTGACCCCTGCCCTGGCACCATGACCCCTGCTCTCGCACCGTGACCGCTACCCTTGCTCCGTGACCCCTGCCCTCGCACCGTGACCCCAGCCCTCGCACCCTGAACCCTGCCCTTGGGCCTACCCTGACAGGCTCCGTCCTCCGGCAGGTGGTGATGGCCGTGGCCCAGCTCTACTTCCACTTGGCTCCCAAGGCGGAGGTGGGCGTCATCGCCAAGGCCCTGGTCCGCCTGCTCCGCAGCCACAGGTAGGGGGGAGGGGGGGTGGATTGTACAGTAAACTGCCCCCCCCCCCCCGGAACCTTCCGGCAATGGGACCGAGCACCCTCTGCTCTCCCCATGACTGTGTGGGTTTCCTGCCACATCCCAGAGGCGTGCGGGGTTGATGGGTTCATTGACCCTGGTGTGGCAGCAGTGGTAGAATCTGGGGACGTTGATAAAATCGCAAGAGAGAATTATTCATGGAAACCAGGAGAGCGGAAAGGGGCACCAAGTGCTGGAGTAACTCAGCGGGTCAGGTAGCATCTCTGGAGAACGTGGACAGGTGTCGTTTCAGGTCCCTTCTCAGATCCAGCTTTCTTCCCACCCCCCACCCCACAATGAATCTGAAGAAGGGTCCAGACCTGTAACGTCACCTTTCCATGGATGTGGGACATTGCAACCTTCATGTGGTCCACCCTGTTTCCACTAATGCAATCTACCCGACGTGCACAAACAAATGGATCAAGTAGAGCAAGTTGACCTACAACTTTAGGCTGTGCATGCCCTACGCAAGAAGACGACCTATCCATGTTCTCCTGAGATGCTGCCCGACTCGCTGAGTTATTCCAGCACTTTGTGTCTTTTTAGGTGAACCAGCATCTGCAGTTCCTTCGTACTGATGAGATATGGTCATAAGTAATAGGAGCAGAATTAGGCCCATCAAATCTACTCCGCCACTCAATCATGGCTGATCTACCTCTCCCGCCTAACCCCATTCTCCTGGCTTCTCCCAATAACCTCTAACACTCGTTCCCCTGGGGGTTAAAGGCATGGAAACAATGGGGCGAATAGCTGCCTGCTTTTACATCTAGGTAAGCCCCTTCCTTTGGCGTTGCCGTGCCTGGATTGTGGGATGGGGATGGCTTGTGGATTCAAATCCTCTTCCCGCCCTCTCCTCCCACTGATAGAGCTCCCACTCCCACCCTCTGACAGAAATAATAGACCGCTCCTTGCAGCTGCCCCGCGGACTTTTCCGAGGAACGCTGCAGGAAGCCGGCATATTCCGAGGCATCGCCGCCAACCTCGCACAGCGTGATCCCACAGACCAATTTCCCGAACTTCGGAATACCTGTGCAGGTATTTTCGGGAAAACATAAGAATCTCCTGGGCTTGGGAATATCGGCATATGGGTTATATCCTGGGATATTGGGGACATCTCCCAAATTTTGGAATACAAGCACAGGTATTCCCAGTGGATTAGGGAAATCTCCCAAACTTCAGAATATTAGTATAGGTTCCCGGGAGAATACGTAAGCTTCCCTAAGCTTCAGAATCCAGGTAAACGTCTGTCCTAGGTGATTGGGGAAATCTTCCGAGCTTTGGAATCCCCATACAGATATTCCCAGGAGATTAGGAAAAACTCCCATGCTTTGGAATACCAATACAATTATATCCCAGAAGAATAGAGGAATCTTCACAAACTTTGGAATACCAGTACAGGTATTCCTAGGAGAGTGGAGGAATCTCCCAAACTCCGGAATTCCTGGTACGTATTCAGGTATTCCTTGGAGAATAGGTAAAACCCCCGAGCTTCACAAAACTGATAAAGGTTGCTCCCTGGAGTATAGAAGAATTTCCCAAGCTTCGGAATACCGGTGCAGGTATATCTTAGGGGAATAGTGGAATTCCCCAAGTTTTGGAATACCAGTACAGGTATATCCCAGGAGAATAAGGAAATCTTCCGAGCTTTGGAATACTAAGAAGGGATCTCCAATGTGGGCAGATGGCGTTTCAGTGTAAAATCTTAGTCGGGCCAGTGCTGGTTCGGAGACTGTCGGCACACGTTGTGGTTCCGTGGGGCTCAGCGGTGGTCTGCCAGCTCTGCCGCCATGCCGGGAATGGATGCTCATTCTCCCCTCCTCTCTCCACACAGCGAGGTGCAGTTTGTGGTCCTGCAGAACGTCGCCTCCATGTCCATCAAACGCCGGGTGAGTTACTGCCCCAGACTTCGGGACGTCCCGTTGTAGAGTCATGGAGTCGCACAGCATGAAAACAGGCCCTTCAGCCCGCCCGACCCGACCCGGCCCGGCCTTGCCAACCAAGATACCCCATCTACACTAGTACACCAAAATGCCCCTACACTAGTACATTGATGCCCTGTCTACACTAGTACACCAAGATACCCCATCTACACTAGTACACCAATATGCCCCTACACTAGTACTCTGATACCCTGTCTGCACTAGTACACCAAGATACCCCATCTACACTAGTACACCAAGATACCCTGTCTACACTAGTACACCAATATGCCCCTACACTAGTACACTGATTCCATGTCTACACTAGTACACCAAGATACCCCATCTACACTAGTACACCAAGATATCCCATCTACACTAGTACACCAATATGCCCCTACACTAGTACACTGATACCCTGTCTACACTGGTACACTGCCCCATTTACACTAGTACACCAAGATACCCCATCTACACTGCTACACTGATACCCCGTCTACACTGGATTTCCGAGGTCTAGGCATGAGCTCAGGGGCGACCGCGCTTTTGCGGTTGTAGCTCCTAGACTATGGAACAGCATCCCTCTTCCCATCAGAACTGCCCCCTCCATCGACTCTTGTCTCGACCCGAAACATCACCTATTCCATTACTCCATAGATGCTGCCTCACCCACTGAGTTTCTCCAGCATGCTTGTCTACCTTCAATGTAAAAGAGATTGGTTTGCGTGATGGTCGGCACAATTCTCTGCAATTTCTTGTCTTGGATGGAGCTGTTCCCAAACTGTGCTCTGAAACATCCCAATAAAATGCTTCCGACGAAGCACCTGTAAAATTACTACTGATGAATTAGAGGCGTCACAGTGGCTCAGAGATAGTGTTGCTGCCTTACATCGCCAGAGACCAGGGTCTGAATCTGACCACGGGTGCTGTCTGCATGGAGTTTGCACGTTCTCCCTGTGACTGCGTGGGTTTCCTCCCACATCCCACAAAGACATGCAGGTTTGTAGGTTAACTGGCTTGTGTAAATTGCCCCTAGTGTGTAGGGTAGAACTAATGTACGGGTAATTGCTGGTTGTCACGGACTCGATGGGCGAAGGGCTTGTTTCCCCACTGTATCTCTGAACTAAACTAAACTGCTAGGTGGTGAGTTTAATTCACAAACTCTTGCCTTTCATTTTGCAGGGAATGTTTGAGCCTCACCTGAAGAGTTTTTACATCAGGTCCACGGACCCCACACAGATTAAGGTGCTGAAGGTGAGTCCATCCCGCGCATGACATCGACTCTGTCGCATCCCATCCTTGCAGACAGACGCCGCATTGACGCATCTTTCCTTGTTCTCTGCAGCTGGAAGTCTTGACCAACCTAGCCAGCGAGACTAACATCTCCACCATTCTCCGGGAGTTCCAGGTATGGAGCCTCCTACCATTGCTGGCCCTCCCCCTTTGACTAGCGGGGTCTAGCTTAAAATCACGATTGGACACAAAATGCTGGAGTAACTCAGCGGGTCAGGCAGCATCTCTGGATAGAAGGATTAGGCGACGTTTTGGGGGGGGGGGGGGGCGTGTGTGCGGGGGGTGGGAGGGGCGGTGTGTGGGGAGAGGGGCGGTGTGCGGGTGGTGGGGGGGGGGAGGAGGGCAGAGGGGGAAAGAGGGAGACGAGCAAAATAACTGGAGCGTGGGAAAATTCGAGGCAGCCTCTGATACACAGTCTGTTCCAGCACTCCGAGCAATCCCACCAGCTGTTTTCCCTCCATTTAGTAATCTGTCCCTCTCACATTCCAATCAAACAACCCCCCCCACCCACATAGATTCTCATACCACTCCCTACACACTAGGGACAAATTACAGAAGCCAATTAACGTACAAACCTGCACGTGTTTGGGATATGGGAGGGAACCGGAGCGCCCGCAGGAAAGCCACGCAGTCACAGTGCAAACCCCGTATAGACAGCACCCGTAGTCGGGATCAAACCCGGGTCTCTGGCGCTGCAAGGCAGCAACTCTACCGCTGAGCCACTGTGCCGCCCCCTTTTCTTCTCCGTACTTTGACGTTTGTTATTCATTTTGCTGTAAAACAAAAGATGTTTCATTTGGGACACATGGCCACACTCAACAAATGGAAATGCAATAACTGGAAAGGAAATTAAATACTGTATGGTCATGCATCGCTTGATCAAATTCAGCTGATAGAATAAAATGTGATTACATCTGCAGGAGTACATCAGGAGCAAGATGCTTTCAAAGGCAACGGTTTGGGGGGGGGGGGGAGGAGAAAGAATGGGAGGAAGGTGAGATGAAGTAAATAGATCAGAAGCCACCTTCTATCAAATGTGAATTCAATCACAGAGCAAACTCCGTACAGACAAGCACCCGTAGTCAAGATCGAACCTGTACGGAGTTTGTACCGAAACGTCACCCATTCCTTCACTCCAGAGATGCTGCCTGTCCCGCTGACTTACTCCAGCAATTTGTGTCGATCTCCAGTTTAAACCAGCATCTGCAGTTCCTTCCTACACATTTCCGAAACACTCAGCGGGTCAGGCAGCATCTGTGGAGAGAGAATCAGAGTCAGGGCGTTTTAGGGCGATGACCATTCTGTAAAAGACTGGTCAGAGAGCCAGGTTTTGAGACCCACCACAACTGAAGTGGGGAGAGAGAGATGGGCCGGGGGAGGAATTCCATTGTTTAAGACAAGGCTTTGATTAATTGATTGATTGATGCATTATTATCACATGTGGCATGTCACAGTGAAATTCATTGCTTTGCATACCATACACAAAGTATGCAAAGAGGTGCCACGTATAGGGCACCGACTGTCACAAAGTTGTCCCCACTTGTCCCCCCACGCCGGGTCCTTGACCCATCCCCGGCACCCGCCAACACCATCAGAGTCGGGCACTGCAATCTGATGATCCCACCTCATGGCCGCCATTCTCTTCCCATCTCCGTAGACCTACATCAAGAGTCAGGACAAGGACTTTGTGGCCGCAACCATTCAGGCCATTGGCCGCTGTGCCACCAACATCGACGAGGTCCGTGACACTTGTCTGAGCGGGCTGGTCCAACTGCTCTCCAACAGAGACGGTAAGTCCCAACAAACATCAGCGTTTGACGGCACTGGGCCTCCACCTGCTGGAGTATAGAAGGATGAGAGGAAGACCTCATTGAAACTTACCGAATAGTGAAAGGCCTGGATGTGAAGCGGAAGTTTCTGCTAGTGGGAAGAGTCTATGACCAGAGGTCACAGCCTCAGAATAAGAGGACGTTAGAGGGCGTTCCTTTGGGAAGGAGATGAAGAGGAATGTCTTTAGTCAGACGGTGGTCAATCTGTGGAATTCTTTGCTGTGGAGGCCGTCAGTGGATATTTTTAAGGCAAAGAGAGATGGATTCTTAATTAGTACGGGTGTCATTGGTTATGGGGAGACGGCAGGAGTATGGGGTTAAGAGGGGAAGATAGATCAACTATGATTGAATGTTGGAGACTTGATGGGCCGAATGGCCTGATTCTGCTCCTATCACTTGTGAATGAGCCAGAACCAAGGGCCAAGCAGCCCAGCAGCAACATAACTCATGTGGAGCACTTAAAGGCCTGTCCCACTAGGGCGACATAATCCGTGAGTTCTGGCGAGTTTGCCCTCGACTCGTACTCGCAGCATGGTCGACACGAGGTCGTAGGAGGTCTTCGTAACTCTCCTCCATGCTCGAGTGTGGTCTCCGCGTACTCGAGGCCTCAGCTAGGTCGCGGCATTTTTTTCAATATGTTAAAAAATGCCCGCGAGTAAAAAAAGGTCGCCATGTAAAAAAATCGATTGTTTTTTTTACTCGTAGGTTTAGTCGTAGTAGGTCGGCATGTTAGTCGTAGGTAGTCGAAGGTAGTCGTAGATAGTCTTTATCATAGTCGAAGGGAGGTCGAAGGAGGCCGTCTTCACTCCACTATTCAGTGTCCAATTTTCCCGAAGTTAGTTGTAGCTGGTCTTCAACATAGTCGAAGGAGATCTTCAACATGTCATTTTTTCAAACTCTCCTAAACTCGCCAATTAGGTTGCCCAAGTGGGGCAGCCCGTTTACCTCAACATATCATTTAGACAGCTACATGGACTGGACAGGTTTAAGAGGGATATGGGCCAATGCAGGCAGATGGGACTACTGTAGATGGGACATGTTGGTCTGTGTGGGCAAGTTGGGCCGAAGGGTCTGTTTCCATGTTGTATTACTTTCTATGAATCTATATAATTCCTTGTGGCAAAGTTGAATGCGAGTGAGAGCTTCTGGCAGCTTTATTCTGCTTGAAAGAAGATCTCACCAACCCTTTGTCACTCATCTTTGCAATTCCAGAGCCTTGTTGCTGAACTCGGCAAACGTTGCCCTAAATCTGTAATCCCTCTTATGTTTCGTTGGTTGAAAGATACAACGTGGAAACAGGCCCTTCAGCCCAGCTTGTCCATGCCACCCATCGATCGCCCAGAGTTCTATGTTATCCCACTTTTGCATCCACTCCCGACACATTCGGGATAATTAACCTACAAACCCGCACGTCTTTGGGATGAGGGAGATAAGCAGAACATGCGGTCGCAGGGAGAACATGCAAACTCTACACAGACAGCACCCGAGGTCTGGATGGAACCCTGGTCTCTGGCCTTGTGAGGCGGCGGCTCTACCAGCTGTGCCGCTCTTTTCCTAACATGCAGAAGTTGCTGGTTATGCAGGGAGAACATGCAAACTCCACACAGACAGTGTCTGAGGTCAGGATCGAACCCTGGTCTCTGATGCTGAGACAGCGGCTCTGCCAGCTGTGCCGCCTGGGTTAATGTAGATGGTGGGGAGCGTTGCCCCTTCTCACCGTCGGGCCCTGCATTGTTCACCGTGTCCTTGCCGCCAGTGGCAGCCGAGAGCCTGGTCATGACGCTGCCGTTCCCTTGCAGAGCTGGTGGTGGCCGAGTCGGTCGTGGTCATTAAGAAACTGCTGCAGATGCAGCCGGCCCAGCACAGCGACATCATCAGGCACATGGCCAAACTCATCGACAACATCATGGTGAGTGCCAGCACACATCCGCGTCCGTGAGCCCCCCCCACCACCACCGCCAGAACCAAACCCTCCCGTCCCACCATAACCACCTGAGTCCTCTCCATTCCGACTAGGTTTCCTCTGCTAGCATCTCCTCCCGAGTCCATGAAGTGATTCCACATCCACTCCACTCCAGGGCCCATTCCCACTTCTTTCACCATCTAGAGCATCCTGCGTGGAATAAGGCCAAATGTAGTAAAAATAAACTTCAGATGCTGGTTTATGCCAAAGATAGACACAAAGTGCGGGTCAGGCAGCATCTCTGTAGAACATGGATAGTTGACGTCTTGGGTCGGGATCCTTCTTCATTGCCTTGCTACTGCCGAAGACCACGTTAAGACAGTGAACAGTTTAGATTAGAAAAAGACTCAAGGTGCTGGAGGAACTCAGCGGGTCAGGCAGCATCTCTGGAGAACATGGATAGTTGACGTCTTGGGTCTGGGCCCGTTTTCAGACTGAAGAAGGGTCCCAACCCAAGCCATTACCTATCCATGTTGCCCAACCTGCTGAGTTCCTCCAGCACTTTGTATCTATCTGTGGAATAAGGTCCATCAGCCGACTGAATCTGTGCCAAACTCCAACCACCCATCGACACCAGACCTGCACTAATTCCACTTTATTCTCCCAACATTTACATCATCTTTCCCCCCCCCCCCCCCCCCCCCCCCCCCCAGATCCCGTTCCCCCCCACACCCGGGGGCAAATTCCAGCAGCCAATGAACCTCCCGACCTGCCCGCCTATGGACGACTTGGAAACTGCACAAGGTCCCATTGTCGGCAGTTTCAAGCATCACCAGGTTTCACTGACGCGGCACTTGGGCTCCTGCGGAGGAAGCCCAGTACTGAACTGTGCAACCTCCCACCCCTCCACCTCCATCCCACTCCGCGGGGACAGACGCCTGTTCCCAGCTCCATCCTCGTGGTCCAGGCTCTGAACTTAGCCCATTCCTGACCACCACCTTACTCACCCACTGACCTCCCTCCCCCTCTATGAGGAGGGGTGGGGGGGGGGGGGGGGGGGGGGGGGGGGGGGGGGGGGGGACGGTTCTCTCTCTTGGGTGGAAATGGGCCCACCACTAAGATTCAAGAGAGTTTATTGTCATGTGTCCCTGATAGGACAATGAAATTCTTGCTTTGCTTCAGCACAACAGAACATAGTAGGCATTGACTACAGAACAGATCAGTGTGTCCATATACCATTATATTAAATATATACACACATGAATAAATAAAAACTAAAACGTCCTTTGCTCGTTGACGTCGCCATTGTCAAGCGAGTGTATTTGGGGACTCTTGCATTCCTTGACCAACCTCTCTCCTGATGGATGTTCTCTCCCACCCTCCGCTCCCCTTCCTCTGGGCAGGTTCCAATGGCGAGGGCCAGCATCCTCTGGCTGATCGGAGAGTACTGCGAGCACGTGCCCAAGATTGCTCCTGATGTCCTGCGGAAAATGGCCAAGTCCTTCACCAGCGAGGAGGACATCGTGAAGTTGCAGATCATCAACCTGGCGGCCAAGCTCTACCTCACCAACTCCAGACAGGTCGGGCACCCAGAGCGAGCGAGCGGGCGGGGGGGGCGGCCATTGGGAGTACCACCCTCAGTTAACCCACCGTAGCGCTGGTCCATCTTACAGCAAGATGCCCTCTGAGAATGCCAAGTCCCAATAGCTATGAGCCCATCCTATGAAGTTAAAACTCCAAGCATCAGTCTCAAGAATAAAACGGTTTAATCGAAAGGGAATAAGTACAAATCAGGCAACTGAACCATCTCATCACCAACTAGAGAGCGATTCTGACCTTCCATCCACCTCATTGGAGACCCTCAGCCGAACGTCACTGACTTTTCAGGACTGTATCTTGCACTGAGCGTTATTCCCTCTAACCTGTATCTGTACACTTTGGGCCGCTTGATAGTAATCATGTATCGTTTTTCCAACAACAACAAAAAATGTCACTATCTTGGTACACGTGACAGTAAACTAAACCAAACTTAATTGGGATAAAATGTAGTTTCCCATTGACCGTAGAGAAGCACTGGGCAGGAGACCAGCTGGTCCAACATCTAGTGGCACACCACAATGATCAAAGATCCAGGGCTGAACACTCACTCCCTTTCCATCATCTCCTTCCATTGTTGCCCACCCAAACCTCTTGGGACAGCTCCTGGAATAGGGTCATTCTACACCAATTGGGTACAAATATTTTGAAAAATGTATTTCCTATACTAAGGGTTTTAAGAATCACTAAGGAGATCCATGTTATCGATCTTCCTCAAGGGTTTGATGATAAACCAGTCCACCTCCATGTGGACTCGAGAGTCTCTATTGAGCCAATGTGACAGCCCCATTGCTGTTTCTAACAGTATGTGACTAGTGTTTGGCTAGTAGGCATTCAGAATGTTTAAGATGCTGAAAAATCAAAGGTAGACAAAAGTGCTGGAGAAACTCAGCGGGTGAGGCAGCATCTATGGAGTGAAGGAAATTGGCAACGATTCAAGCGAAAAACGTTGTCAATTTCCTTCGCTCCATAGATGCTGCCTCACCCGCTGAGTTTCTCCAGCACTTTTGTCTACCTGGGCATTCAGAATGCATGGTTTATAGAGAATCACCAATTATGCAGCATAGAAACAGGCCCTTCGGCCCAACTTGTTAATGCTGGCCAAGGTGCCTATCTATGCTAATCCCATTTGCCTGCCTTTGGCCACGATCCCTTTAAATCTTTGCCATTCAGATCCCTGTCCAAATAGGTTTTAAACATTGTAATTGTACCCGCCTCTGGGTTCAAGGGCACGTCTTGCCAATGCATGAAGGATAGTAAACATAGCAGAAAAACATTAAAGATAAAGATAACGCAAATAAGTATTCAAGGGAGAGTTGGATTTAGCTCTTCAGGCTAACGGAATCAAGGGATATGGGGAGAAAGCTGGAAAGGGGTACTGATTCTGGGTGATCAGCTGTGATCGTATTGAATGGCGGTGCCGGCTAGAAGGGCCGAATGGCCTACTCCTGCACCGATTGTCGATGTTTCTAAAACTGCAGATGCAGGAAATGCAGCGGATTTACAAAAGTGATTTGCAGAGTGAAGTTTGATGAAGTGGAGTACGCTAGGGGTAGTGTGACAAGTATGAATGTTGCTATGTGCTACAGTGCAAAATAACTTTATAAATCAGGTTACACCTACCCCAAAAAGCCAGCATCAAACCGTGAATAGTTTTGCTCCACAGACACAGCATGGAAACAGGCCCTTCAGTCCACTGAGTCCATGCTGACCACCATTCACCCCTTCACACTAGATCTATGTTATCCCACTTTCTCCTCCACTCCCTCGACTTTGTGGAGGAAAGAACTGCAGATGCTGGCTTAAATCGAAGGTAGACACAAGATGCTGGAGTAACTCAGCAGGTCAGGCAGCATCTCTGGAGAGAAGGAATGGGCGAGGTTTCGGATCGAGACCCATCTTCAGACTCATCGACACATCAACCTTTGTGTATTTGGGATGTGGGTGAAAACCAGAGCACCCGGAGAAAACCTATACGGTCACAGGGCAAATGTCCAAACTCCACACAGACAGCACCCAAGGTTAAGCGTGCACCCGTGTCTCACACTATGAGGCAGCGGCTCGACCTGCTGTGCCAATGTGCTACCCCATTGTAAGCTGTTTGTACTGTATATCATGCACACCCTATATTTAACAGGCCCGGCAGCATTAGGTAGCTCCAACTAGTTTTATTTTTCCTGTGGGGTGTCTGACTGCAGATTACTCCGTGGCTTTACTCTCGGGGTTTTTTCCCCATACGTTGAAACCTCATCCTTTTCGAGTTTATTGATGCAGCATGGAAACAGACCCTTTGCCCCACCGAATCAATGCTGACCATTGATCACCCATTTACACTAGTTCGATGTTATCCGACACACTGGGCGCAATTTACCGAAGCCAATTAACCTACAAACTCACAGGTCGGGAATGTGGGTGGAAGCCCGAGGACCCGGTTAAACCCACGTGGTCATAGGGAGAACATACAATGTGTAGGAAAGAACTGCAGATGCTGGTTTAAATCGAAGGTAGACACGACATGCTGGAGAATCTCAGCGGGACAGGCAGCATCTCTGGAGAGAAGGAATAGGTTCCTTCTTTCCAGAGATGCTGGCTGTCCCGCTTAGATACTCCAGCATTCTGAGAGAACATACAAACTCCACACAGAGAGCACCCAAGGTTGAGGAACAGATCCGGGTCTCAAGGGGCTGTGAGGCAGCAGCTCTACCCGCCGCGCCACCGTGCCCCGCCCCGGGTGACATGTATTTCTGCTCTGAACCCCAGACCAAGCTGCTGACCCAGTACGTCCTGAACCTGGCCAAGTACGACCAGAACTACGACATCCGCGACCGCGCCCGCTTCATCCGCCAGCTCATCGTCCCCACGGAGAAGAGTGGCGTGCTGAACAAGTACGCCAAGAAGTTGTTCCTCGCCCAGAAACCGCCCCCCGTGCTCGAGTCTTCCTTCAAAGGTAGGAGCCAACGATTGCCGCCACGTGGCCTCGTCACTGGGGGAGGGTGCGGGGGCAGGGGAGTGACGGGGATGCTCGTGAACGTTAGTGAGCGGAGTAAGTGGCTTCAGTTCATGGTGCGTTTATTATCATGTGCACACGTACAGTGAGGGATCGGTACAATGATAATCTTGAGGAAACAAGGAACTGCAGATGCTGGGTCATACACAATAGGACACAAAGTGCTGGAGTAACTCAGCAGAGGCAGCATCTCTGGAGGACATGGATAGGTGACATTTTGGGTCGAGGCCCTTTTTCAGACCGGGTCTGAAGAAGGCTCATTCTTCTGACTTCTACAGTTTGAAGCAGGGTCACGATGTTCTCCAGAGATGCTACCTAACCAGCTGAGTTGCAGGTCAGGGCAGAGAAGGGTCTCGGCCCGAAACGTCGCCTATTTCCTTCGCTCCATAGATGCTGCCTCACCCGCTGAGTTTCTCCGGCATTTTTGTCCACCTGCTGAGTTACACTTGCACTTTGTGTCCTCTTGTGTATTAACCAGCATCTGCGGTTCCTTGCTTCCTCAAGCTTTTCTCACTGACCTACTCATCAATCCTGTCTGGTTTCCCTCTCGTCACTAGAGTTGCCATAATGCGGTTAATTAAACTAATGACCTGTACATCTTTGGGAGGAAGTTGGAGCTGGAAATCCACAAAGTTACAGCGTGCAAACCCCACACAGACAGCCCCCACAGTTGGGATTGGACCAGGGTCACTGGAGCCGTAGGGTCAATGGCGATTCTAACACACCATGCTGGAGTAACTCAGCGGGACAGGCATCATCTCTGGAGAGAAGGAATGGGTGACGTTTCGGGTCGAGACCCTTCAGTGATTCTCACACGGTGGATTAACGTTTGGAACTTGTCTTCCTCGCAGATCGAGACCACTTCCAGCTGGGCTCACTGTCCCACCTGCTCAACAGCAAGGCCAGTGGATACCAGGAGCTCCCGGACTGGCCTGAAGCAGCCCCTGATCCATCCGTCCGCAACGTTGAGGTAAGTGTGTAGACCTTGTGCTCCAACCCAAACCCACTTCCGGAATCCAATCCTAGAATCATGGAAACATGGAAAATAGGTGCAGGAGTAGGCCATTCGGCCCTTCGTGCCAGCACCGCCATTCAAGATGATCATGGCTGATCATCGAAAATCAGTACCCCGTTCCTGCTTTCTCCCCGTATCCCTTGATTCCGTTAGCCCTAAGAGCGAAATCACTATCTCTTGAAAACATCCAGTGAATTGGCCTCCACTGTTTCCTGTAGCACAGAACTCCACAGATCCACAACTCTCTGGCTGAAAAAGTTCATCCTCATCTCAGACCTAAATGGCCTACCTTTTATTCTTAAATCCTCCCCTTCCTGATCGTAGCCTTCGTGCTGGTGGTTCCTGGATTGTGGAGTCTTTCCAAGCCAAGCCTCCGTCTGCTGGAAAGGCGGAGCTGGCTGTAGAGTTGACAGGGAACTCCGCAAACAACATAACACTATCAGTTCAGTTTATTGTCACGTGTACCGAGGTACAGCGAAAAGCTTTTGTAGCGTGCCATCCAGCCAGCAGGAAGACAATACATGATTACACTCGAGCCATTTGCAGTGTACAGATACATGATAAGGGAATAACGTTCAGTGCAAGGTAAATCCAGTAAAGTTTGATCAATATTGATAGTCCGAGGGTCCCCGATGAGGTAGATAGTAGTTCAGGACTGCTCTCTGGCTGTAGTAGGATGGTTCAGTTGCCTGATAACAGCTGCGAAGAAACTGACCCTGAATCTGGACAAAGGCTTGTACTGGTAATTCAGCTTTAAAGCAAAGGTTGGGTTCCTAAGAAACCTCGTGTTATAGCAAATCGAGTTCAAAAACAATTGGCTAGAGAGTTTCAAACCTGCAATAGCATTTTTTCTGCTGGAGTTAATAAAAAAGATATGTCTTTTCAATAGCAGTTTATTTGAGCCCTAATTTGAGGAAGGCCATTCTTGCTATTGAGGGAGTGCAGCATAGGTTTACAAAGTTAATTCCCGGGATGGCAGGGACTGTCATATGCTGGGAGAATGGAACGGCTGGGCTTGTACACTCTGGAGTTTAGAAGGATGAGAGGGCATCTCATTGAAACATATAAGATTGTTAAGGGTTTGGACACGCTAGAGGCAGGAAACATGTTCTCGATGTTGGGGGAGTCCAGAACCAGGGGCCACAGTTTAAGAATAAGGAGTAAGCCATTTAGAACGGACACGAGGAAACACTTTTTCTCACAGAGAGTGGTGAGTGTGGAATTCTCTGCCTCAGAGGGCGGTGGAGGCAGGTTCTCTGGATGCTTTCAAGAGAGAGCTAGATAGGGCTCTTAAAAGTAGCGGAGTCAGGGGATATGGGGAGAAGGCAGGAATGGGGTATTGATTGGGGATAATCAGCCATGATCACATTGAATGGCGGTGCTGGCTCGAAGGGCCGAATGGCCTACTCCTGCACCTATTGTCTATTGTCTATAATAAGTTTATTCTGTAGTGCAAGCTAAGTAGACTAATGGTTTATGTTACATTGTTTAATAGAGTTATCATTGCACAAGTGTATATAGGAGTGATTGCTTGTTAATTTGACCACCCACGGTTGAAGTAGCAGATGTGTTCGCGATAGACAATGGCGTCTGATACTGCAGGGATGTTACATGGAAACAGTATTTTTGTGCCTAGATGTTTTTTTAACCATGACAGCTTTTTTTCTCTTGTCAGTTTCCAAAGTAACTTTTAAGTAGTTCTTTAATCCTGTACTAAACTCCCGTTATAACCAATTCAGCCCGCATAATGCAAGTTTAATTCATCAATCGCATTGTATCCAATTTATGTTGTGAATGAATGATACTTTATTATCACATGTGACGTCACAGTGAAATTCATTGTTTTGCGTATGCAAAGAATTGCCACATATAAGGCGTCGACAAAGTTTCAAAGTGTTTAATGTATTCCCAATGGTCCCTCTTTGATCTTGCCCCCCCCCCATGCGGGGTCCCTCTTTGTTCTCTAAGCGGCGCGTCCTCAACTGATCTCCGGCACCCACACGACCCTTCCGACCTTCGGTCCCCACCGTGGACCGGGAACAAGCTGCCGATCCCGGGTTCGATCCCGACCACGGATGCTGTCTTTGGGAGGTTACACAAAAAAGCTGGAGAAACTCAGCGGGTGCAGCAGCATCTATGGAGCGAAGGAAATAGGCAACGTTTCGGCCCGAAACGTTGCCTATTTCCTTCGCTCCATAGATGCTGCTGCACCCGCTGAGTTTCTCCAGCTTTTTTGTGTAACCTTCGATTCTCCAGCATCTGCAGTTCCTTCTTAAATGCTGTCTTTGGGAGTTTGCACGTTCTCCCTGTGACCACGTGGGTTTTCGCCGAGATCTTCGGTTTCCTCCCACATTCCAACGACGTGCAGGTCAATTGGCTTGGTGTATGTGTAAATTATCCCTAGTGTGCATAGGACAGTGTTAATGTGCGGGGGTCGCTGGTCGCTGCGGGCTTGGTGGGCCGTAGGGACGGTTTCCGCGCTGCATCTCTAAAACTGAAGGAAAAAAACGAAGCGTTGTAGCAGAACCACCCGCTGCTTCAACAGAGGTACAGGAGCGGCAGCCCGGGGATTTGTCAGTGGCCCCAGTGTTGTTGCTCTGCCGTTTGATGACCCTGTGGCTCGGTACAGCAGCCGTCTGAATCTCCTGTGCGATACCGCCCACAGAACGACGTGTCCTCGGAGACGGACGTGCGAATCGGATTGCTGGGAGACTGGAAAGAGGTGCGAGTGTGCTGGGTTTGCAGTGCTGTGTGTTTCTACATCCTGGGGGAGCCCGTCAAACCGTCTGCCTGGGATCTGGGGCCAAAGTTAAAAATAAAAACCTGCAGATGCCGGAAACCTGAAACAAACAGAAAATAATGGAAACACACATAGCGTCTGTGGAGAGAGAAACAGGGTCAACATTTTGGGTTTGGGAGCTTCATCGGTGACTTTTCTCACACTCCAAAGGCATCTAGGTTTGTAGGTTCGGCCCGAAACATTGCCTATTTCCTTCGCTCCTTAGATGCTGTTGCACCTGCTGAGTTTCTCCAGCACTTTTGTCTACCTTCGATTTTCAAGCATCTGCAGTTCCTTCTTTAACACTAGTGTAAGGGTGATCGCTGGTTGCCATGGAGTCAATGGGCGGCAGGTTCATTTTCCACACTGTATCTCTAAACTAAACATGGATAGCTGACGTTTTGGGTTGAGATCCTTCTTCAGATCCAAAACGTCATCTGTCCATGAACTGCTGGGTTACTTCAGCTCTGTGTCTTTTATTTGTTAACCAACATCTGCAGTTCCTTGTTTCCCAATTTAGTCGCGCGCCAAGCTAGCTGGCGAAGCCCTGAACTAAATACTGTCTGAACTGAGAAATTCTAGCAAATCTTTATATGATGACAAGTGTGTGGTCTGGGACCTTTGTCCAGCTCGTGTGTTTCAGCAGTGTATCTGTTTGTGAAGCCGGTGGAACGAGAGATGTCGCAGTTCTCAGCTCAGTCTGTCCAAGCACGTCTCCGCTCTGCCCGCAACGGCTCACAACGTTCAACAATCCGCGGTCACGTTTGTCCGGACTCCGAACCCGGAATGTGGTTGAGAGTTTCCCTCTTCTGGGCCCAGCACTGGAGTGATTCTTTCTTTTCTCCCCCCCCCTACCACCCCCAGGTCCCAGAATGGACCAAGCCCAGCAGCAGAGAGAAGAGGAAGGAGAAAGTGGAGAAACCATTCTACTCCGAGTCGGAGGGAGAGTCCGAGCCCACTGAGTCAGCGGACAGTGGTGAGTGTTGAATGAACCTTGTGATGGACTCTCTCCCCTCCCCTCGTGCTCCCTGCCGTGAGTTCCTGTACAGTTTATCTCCGCACATTACATCCACTGGCCAACAAGAACTAGCAGCCACCATCTTAACGTTACAGCTAATAAAAATGAACTGCAGATGGTAGTTTATACCGAAGATAGACACAAAATGCTGGAATAGCTGAACGGGTCAGGCAGTATCTCTGCAGTAAAAGGATTGGTGACATTTCAGGTCGGGACCTTTCATCAGCCTGAAGAAGGGTCCTGACCTGAAACGTCACCTAGCCGTTTTCTTCCGAGACGCTGACTAATTCCAGCATTTTGTGTCTATCTTAACGTCAGAGATGTCCCATTCACAGACATCGAGTGCTGCTGGAAGATTATCGTTTTGGTGAAAGATGCTCTTTGATCTGCCCGAAACTCCCAGCAGAGCGAGATGTCCGTCGGGGAATGTTGCCGACTGGCCCGCTACAGACTGTGCTGAGGGACGCAATGAAGCTCGGTACATCCAACGGCAAGGCTCTGGGAGGAGGGCCACAGACAAGGGCCCTTCCGCAGCTGGATATCGAGGGGCAGAGTCCGCTGGAAACAACCCTCAAACCAGGGAAGAGATATCACCCCAGAGGGCTACATGAGTGGCAAGGGTGTAAAGACTGTTGCTATCACTACTGAGTACGACACTTGAATGTACGGACAACATTACAAGTTTTTGCAAAGTTTTTTGTTTTGTGTATACTTTTTATTTCTGATTTTTGAAAGAGGGAATTCAAAGGAATATCGGGAGGGGGGGGGGGGCAGAGACGTGACCTGGGACTTCTCTCCCACCCCCACCCCCACCCCTGAATTCCCTATGTGTGCCCTGACGCTGGAGGTTGTCCTGGGAGAATAGCCAACAACGACCCTGGCGGGCGCGGTGTCCTCCCCGAGACGCGGTAGAGTCCAGGGCAGAGTCCAGAGTCTGCTGAGTGTATCCATTAATCCACAGAGTCCCCCACCACCAGCGAGTCGGAGGAGAGCGCGGGCGGAATGGAAAGCGAGAGTGCCTCGGAGAGCGAGGAGGAAGAGAGCGAAGAGGAGGAGGGCAAGTCAGACCGGCAGAAAAAGAAGAAGAAAGGGCAGAAGGAGAAGAGCAAGCACGGAGATGAGAGCGAGGACAGGTAGGTGGGGATGTGCATCGTGGGGTCCACTACCACAGGCAGCAGCCTTCCTGTAACCAAGGGATGGAGGTCCCAAATAACAGAGAAATATGAATTTCTGGAGCATCCCCCCCCCCCACACACACACACACACACACACACACACACACACACACACACACACACCTCCACCATGCTATACAGCAAGTTTTAGAAGTTTAGTGATATTAATAATCTTTGAAAGATTGTGAGGGCTCTCCGGACAAAAGGGAACTTCCATCTACAGCAAGGTGGAAGGGAAGGATGCAATTTCAAGGCTATATTTCCTTTCCTTCACGATCTTCCTAATCCAGTTCCTTCCCATTCCCTTCACCAAAAATAATTCCAGTCGAGCAGTCAAACTGGAGAAATAAGGAACTGCAGATGCTGATTTAGATAGACACAAAGTGCTGGAGTAACTCAGTGGGTCAGGCAGCATCTCCTGGATTAGATGACGATTCAGGACAGGGCCCTCCTTCAGACTGATGAAGAAATGTCACCCATCACTTTTCCCCAGAGTTCCTGCCTGACCCGCTGAGTTACTCCAGCACTTTGTGTCAATCTTTGGTATAGAAGCATAGAAAATAGGTGCAGGAGTAGGCCATTCGGCCCTTTGAGCCTGCACCGCCATTCGATATGATCATGGCTGATCATCCAACTCAGTATCCTGTACCTGCCTTCTCTCCATACCCCCTGATCCCTTTAGCCACAAGGGCCACATCTAACTCCCTCTTAAATATAGCCAATGAACTGGCCTCAACTACCTTCTGCGGCAGAGAATTCCACAGATTCACCACTCTCTGTGTAAAAAATGTTTTTCTCATCTCGGTCCTAAAAGACTTCCCTCGTATCCTTAAACTGTGACCCCTTGTTCTGGACTTCCCCAATATCGGGAATAATCTTCCTGCATCTAACTGTATAAACCAGCATTTGTAGTTCCATGTTTCTACAGGAGCGGTAACCTCCCTGTTGTGTTTTTGCCAGCGGGCAGAGTGAAGGCGGAGACAAGGAGAAGAAGCGGAACGAGGAGGAGTCGAGCTCTTCGTCACCTTCCTCCTCCGAGGAGAGTTCATCGGAAAACAGCTCCTCCGAGTCGGAGCCGGAGGAGAACTCGGACTCGGACCCTGGGAAAAAGCACAAGAGGAAGGTGAGGAATGGCGAGCTGTTGCTCAGATTATCAGAGGGGAGCCCTTTTTAGTTACAGCACAGGACTAATGGGATTGTGGGATTAAGTTTAATATTGTCATGTGTACTGTGATACAGTGTAAGCTTTTAATATTGGAGGTTGTGGGTTCAAATCCCACCAGGTCCAGCCACTAACTTGAATCCAGTAAAGTTAGGGATTAAGAAGGGTCTCTTGACCAGAATCATCGCCCATTCTTTCTCTCCAGAGATGCTGCCTGTCCCGCTGAATTACTCCAGATTTTTGTGTCTGTCTTTAGATTAAACCAGCATCTGTAGTTCCTTCATACATGGAGCCAAGGATTTGATTCATTGAGATGTACAGCATGGAAACAGGCTCTTCGGCCCGTCGAGTCCCCACTAACCATCGATCACCCGATGTCATCGCACTTTCGCATCCATTCCATACACACAAGGGGCAATTTACAGAAGCCAATTAACTTCCAAATCTGCATGTCTTTGGGATGTCGGAGGAAATTAGACCACCTACACGGTCACAGGAAGAACCTGCAGACTTCACACAGACAGCACCCAAGATGAGGAGCGAACCGGGGTCTCTGGCGCTCTGAGGCAGCAGCTCTACCTGTGGGTTTAGAATTTCCATTACTGATTTTGGGAAGGGCCGGACATTTTTTGGGTCAGGCCAACATGAGAGTCTCCTTGAGGTGAACTTCCTCCTATTCATCGTAACATTGGAAGGGGAACTACTGAGATCCCAGGAATGGAAACACACAGAGTCGGGCAGCACCAAAACAGGCCCTTCGGCCCACCATGTCCGTGTTGCCCGTTAATAACCCTATCTGTTTCCGTTCTGCATCTCTCTATATCAGCCCAAAAGCGATGTTTGAGCCAGGATAAGGAGCCTGGGCAGGAGGGGGGGGGGGCGTTATGGAAACTGGAGAAGTTCCTCCAGGATGTGACAAGCCTGTTTCTTTCCTTCTAGTCTGTGGCCAAGTTACCCTCTGGATCGCTCAAAGCTAAAAAGAAGGAAATCTCCCTCCTTGACCTCGATGATTGTGAGTCTTTGGCTTTTAAGAGCTTGGATAATAGCTGAGAAATGTCATAAAATGTGAAGGAATTTTTTTTTAAATGGGGATTATTGTAAGATTGTAATAATGTAAGATTATTGTAAATGGTCAGTGCAGACAACAAAACTGTCACCAGTGGCCTGAACAACGGGGAAGAAGCTGTCCCTGAATCAGGTGATTATGTGCGTTCAAGCTTTTGTATCGGGAGAGGGGAGTAGAGGGAGTGACTGGGGTAAAACGGTCCTTAATTATGTTGAACGAAGGGTCCCGACCCGAAACGTCGCCTATCCATGTTCTACGGAGATGCTGCCTGAGAAACTGAGTTACTCTAGCACTCCTGTTTAAAAAGGAACTGCAGATGCTGGAAAATCGAAGGTAGACAAAAGTGCTGGAGAAACTCAGCGGTTGCAGCAGCATCTATGGAGCGAAGGAAATAGGCAACGTTTCGTCCCGAAACATTGCCTATTTCCTTCACTCCATAGATGCTGCTGCACCCACTGAGTTTCTCCAGCACTTTTGTCTAGCTTACTCTAGCGCTCTGTGTCTACCATTGATTATGCTGATGCTTTACCCAGGAACTGTGATGTGTAGGTATGGGTGGGGGGAGGGGGGGGGAGGCTAGTTTGCATAAAGGTCTGAGCAGTGTCCACAACTCTCTGCAATTTCTACTTGAAATTCCTTCTATGAAGTGGTGTGGTGGCCCCAGCTTTGCTACTTTCCAGGAAATGGTGCTGGCTTTTGGAACTTCCTGTAGATGACGGGACACTAACTCAGCCCGTCGACCGGTCGTCACCACAGGGCCCCAGGATCACTCCCCGCTTTTGCTGCGATCCCATCCTGCTTTTCTGCCCACTCTTTCCACCGTGAAAACCTCCTACCCTTTTCCCAGGACCATTTCCCCTCCTTCCCTAGGGAGGACCAGCGGGTAGAGTTGCAGCCTCGCAGCGCCAGAGGAGCGCGACTACGGGTCTTGACTGCGGGTGCTGCTGTACAGAGTTTGTACGTTGTCCCCGTGACCTGCGTGGGTTTCCTCCGGGCGCTCCGGTTTCCTCCCACACTCCAAAGACGTACAGGTTTGTAGGTTAATTGGTTTGGTAAAATTGTGAATTGTCCCCAGTGTGTGTAGGATAGTGTTAGTGTGCGGGGATCGATCGCTGGTAGGTGCGGACACGGTGGGCCAAATGACTGTTTCCGTGCTGTATCTCTAATCTAAACCTCATGACACGAGTTGGCTCACTCCTTTCCCAGGATCACTTCCTATTCATTCCCTGTCAAAGGTTCCCACTTTTTTTCCCACTCAAGGACACTTTCCGCTCTTCCCCAGGGTCACTTCCCACTGTTTCCCCGGATTTGATTCTCTCTCAATCCCTGGGATACACACCTCCCTTTTCCCGGAATGCTCCTCGACGGCTCAATGGTTTCTTTATCACCTGTATCAAGATACAGTGAAAAACTTGTTTTTTTCCCTTTGCATGCCGCTTAGTACAGAACAGCCCACCGAGTCCATATGCAAGAGGTGCCATTTTGGAGCCATTTTACAGTCCCAGCTGCGGCCACAAAGGCCCAATGCCGCCGTCTCCTCCATTACGGTCCTCCCACACATTCCCTGGGACACACCTCTTGTGGAGGTGCATCCCCTCCTATCTTCCTTCTCTCCCTGGTGGAAGCTGACTCTGGGACACCCTGGGGTACTGCTTCCTCTCTCTGGACTGTGTTGGTTTCCTGAGCTCGCTATCCTTGGTGCTGAAACCCAGCTGCTGAAACGTTGGACAGCTCCAGAGCAATCAGCCCTGCACACCAACACCAATTACAGCCTGAAGTAGGGTCACGGCCTGAAACATCACCCATTCCTTTTCTCCAGAGATGCTGCGTGACCCACTGAGTTACTCCAGCAATTCGTGTCTATCAACACCAATTACAGACCTCTTGTTCTGGAGATTTTAACTTTTGCTTCCCGTAACATTTTAATACTTCAATCTCCTGCCTTCCTTAATTCAGGCAAGCATTTATTTTACTGGATTTTGAATTTTAGTCATAGATACCATGTGAAGCACTATAACGATGGGAAAAGAGGTGGCAAATGAAACGCAGTGTAGATTTTAGACTTTAGAGATACAGCATGGAAACTGGCTCTTCGGACCACCGAGTCCACGCCGACCAGCGATCACCCTGTACCCTAGCGCTAACCTAGAGAGAATCTACATTTTTTTAATTTTCCAAAGCAATTAATCTACAAACCTGTACATTTTTCGAGTGTGGGAGCAAACCGGATCACCTGGAGAAAACCCACACGGTCACAGGGAGAACATTCAAACTCCGTACAGACTGCGCTGGTAGTCAGATTTGAACCCGGGTGTCTGGCGCTGTAGAGGGCCAGTCCCGCTTTCATGACCTAATTCACGACCTTTTTTACTCGTGGACATTTTTCATCAGGCTAGAAAAACGCCGTGACCTACTTGATGCCACGAGTACCTACGACTAGCATCACGACCTGCTACGACCTACCTACGACCTCGTGACGACCATGCTGCGAGTACGAGTCAAGGGCAAACTCGGCAGAGGTCGTGAATTAGGTGATGAAAGTGTGACAGGCGCTTAAGGCAGCAACTCTACTGCTGCGCCACCCTGTGTCAAGTGTACAGCCATGCACTTTGGAAGAAGGAATAAAGGCCCAGATGCTGACAGTCAGAATCTTTTTCCCAGGCTGGAAATGTCAAAGACGAGAGGGTATAGCTTTACGATGAGAGGGGAAAGTCAAGGAGATGAGCAGAGCAAGTTTCTTGGACTGGGAGTGGTGGGTGCGTGGAAAGTGCTGCCAGGGGTGGTGGTCCTGGCGGTGCTTAAGAGGCTGTTAGATAAGTACATGGATGATGAGGCAATGGGAGATATGCATCATGTGCAGGCAGACTTTAACTAGGCATCATGTACACGTACAGACATTGTGGGCCGAAGGGCTGTTGATGTGCTGTACATGTTCTATGTGGTCACTCACAAGTAATCGCATTGACTATAATTTAAAATGTAATCTTTTATTCATTTTCATCTTCATCAGCTTACTACAGATAAATATATCAATCAATATTTCTTAAACAAAATAATCTTTTAAGAAAAATTGATTGTATAAGAACATTTACAAGACAGTTGGACATGTACATGTATTGGAATGGTTTAGACAATAGACAAATAGTAGGCCATTCGGCCCTTCGATGTGTTCATGGCTGATCCACCCCAATCAGTACCCCGTTCCTGCTTTCTCCCCATTTAGAAGGATATGGGCTGAACGCTGGCAGGTGGGACTGGTGTAGGTGGGGCATCTTGGTCAGCATGGGCAAGTTGGGCCGAAGGGCCTGCTACCGTACGGTATGACTATGATTTTCTGAAGTGTTACAAACTAGACTGATTTTTGATAGAGTAATATCTCAAACTATTGGTATCACCGATTATTTCAAAACTGCAATGGTGATGGGTGTGATTGAAAATCCTCATGAAGACTTGGTGAAGTCCAATGTCCTTGGCGGTTGCCTGCGTTGATGTGTTCAGGTCAGGATAAGGGGCATGTCCTGGGCACCCAAACCTGTCACTGCACATGAAAAGACACAACATGCTGGAGTAACTCGGCAGGTCAGGCAGCACCCTTGGACAACATGGATGGGTTTGGATTGGGAACCTTCTTCGGGTCTGAAGAAGGTTCCCAATCCAAAACGTAACCTATCCATGTTGTCCAGAGATGCTACCTGATCTGTTGAGTTATTCATTCCTGCACTGTGTCTTTCCATGGTAAACCAGCATCTGCAGCTCCTGGTTTCTATAATGTCATTGAACATGTTCAGGTTTGTCTGTCTCTGTTTCTGTGTGTCTGTCTCTGTGTCTGTCTATGTGTCTCTGTGTCTGTCTCTGTCTCTCTGTGTCTCTGTCTTTCTGTCTCTCTGTCTTTCTGTCTCTGTCTCTGTGTCTCTCTGTGTCTGTCTCTGTCTCGCTGTGTCTCTGTCTTTCTCTATCTGTCTCTCTGTCTCTCTCTGTGTCTCTCTGTGTCTCTGTCTTCTGTCTCTGTCTCTGTCTGTGTCTCTGTCTCTCTGTGTCTCTGTGTCTCTGTCTGTATCTCTCTGTGTCTGTCTCTCTGTCTCTCTCGGTGTCTCTCTGTGTCTCTGTCTTCTGTCTCTGTCTCTCTCTGTGTCTCTGTCTCTGTCTCTCTCTGTGTCTCTGCCTCTCTGTGTCTCTCTCTGTGTCTCTGTCTCTCTCTCTGTCTCTGTGTCTCTGTCTGTCAGTGGACAGATGTTCACAGGGGAGTGTTTGAGCAGCGATGTTTAATGAGCTTAATTGTTAACTTTCTCTCTGCAACGTTTTGCCTTTGCCAGTCAGCGGCCCGTCAGTCCCTACAACCACTCCATCACCCAACACATTCTCCAAGAGTCTCAACCTGGATCTGCAGGGACTAACGTTGTCCAACTCCAACCTGCCTTCTGAGGTGAGTGTTTGGGTAGCTGAAGGTTCTGGGGTTGGGAGGTGGGTTAGGCAAAAACCTGTCAATCTCTGCCTTAAAAATATCCACTAACTTGGCCTCCACAGCCTTCTGTGGCAATGAATCCCACAGATTCCCCACCCTATGTCCACGTGGGTTTCTCCGGGTGCTCCGGTTTCCTCCCACACTCTGAAAATGTACAGGTTTGTAGGTTAATTGGGTACTGCAAGTTGTAAATTGTCCCTAGCGTACTGGGTGATCGCTGGTCGGTGCAGAAGGGCCTGTTTCCGCGCTGTGTCTCTCAAGCCGCTGCCAGCTGTGTCACTGTGCCGCCCAGCATGCGGGCGTAAATGTCACGGGCGTTTTGTCCCGGCTGCCCCCTGGCTCCCGGCGGTGGGGGAGGGGAGCCGGGGTTCAATGGTTCAATTTACTGTCACATAGACAATTAAACGTGACACAGTGATGTGGGGAGTCATGTGGGGAACCGTTTTATCGTGCTCAAGAGTCAATAGTGTTTTATGTCATATGTCAAAAGTGTCATATGTCCCAGATAGAACAATGAAATTTGTACTTGCAGTAAGAAAATCAAAGTCCAGATTCCCACATGGTTCGACCGGAGCAGCTCCCAATCCGCTCGGCTCGTGATCTATAGTCCCTTTCTTTCCTCTTTTTTTTTAATCAAAAGTAATTTATTTGCTCTACTCAACAGCCAAAAATCTGTATCCTCCCTTTGATCCGGTATTTTGTTGGTTCACATGCTTGATCAATGGTGTTTTATCATTAATGTTTTATTATTATTAATGTTTAGTGTTTTCTGAGTCATTTGTAACTGTCAGTGTATGTCATGTTGTTACTTGTGGGCGTAGCACCAAGGCAAATTCCTTGTATGTGAATACTTGGCCAATAAACTTACTTACTTATTTAATTACTATCACGATACAAAACAAGGCTGTGGCAACACACCCACCACATTACAAAATTATTATTCAGACATTAAATTTCCAAACAACTATGATACAAATAGACTAGATAACTACGATACAACGATGCCCCTCTGTAACACCACCTGGGCACAGGTGGACGTAACCCCGGTAAAGGGGCAAGCATCTGGCTTGGACAAAGCCCTCTTCCACCTGGCGTCTTGACTCGTGGATGGCCAGCTTGACCAGGCCTAGGAGCAACCCAACCGGGACATCTTTGGTCCCTGGATACCATCGACAGTTCTTCGGTAGCTGATAGCAGAGCTGCTCCTCCCCCGACGGACCCTAGGTGGAGTGGCAGTGCTCCTTGCCCTCTGACCCTGGCTACAAGGGACGCTTCTCTTCTCCACGTCGGCCATCTTGTGTTCCGGGGACAACCTAGCTAACGGCGTCATTAACCCGGTTCACCTCCTGACGGGCCCTTGCACTCCACGCCCGATTTCTGCAGCGACTCCATTCCATGTCCAACCGGGGTGGGAGCTTTACCCCGGCGTTCCTTGTTTCCCGCTGCAGATGTCGAGTCCGTCGCTGGGCCGCGTGAAGACCTACGAGCTGCTGCATCGCCTGACGGGCGAGGGGCTGGCGGTGCGCTACCACTTCAACCGGCGCCCCTTCAGCCCCGACCAAGCCATGGTCTCCGTGCAGATGCAGTTCACCAACAACTCCGACATGGACATCCGCCACCTCCACGTCAACGAGCCCAAGCTGCACTCCGGGATGAGGATGCAGGGATTCAAGGAGATCGGTAAGCAAGCGGGAACGCCGCTCAGCTTCCCCTCCACCTGAGAACCATCAGGGAGTCGATATCTTGCACCGGGTCAGTGAGTTGGTGGGCCGCTGGGAATGGCCCCTGGTGTGTGGCTGAGGGGAGAATCCAGGGGGGGGGTTGATGGGAATGTGGGAGGAATCAGTGGGAGTCTCAGCCAGTCTACACCCCACACTCCACCTCGGGAGAGTGAGTGGCGGAGGGGCCGGGTGGGAGAGTGAGTGGGGCGTGGGGTGGGGGTGGGGAGAGAGAGTGAGGGGGGAGACTGTTCAAGCCACAATAAAAGAGAAAGGGTTTGCAGCATTTTTTGTAGCAGGGAGAACGTGCGAACTCCAAACAGACAGCACTCGTAGTCAGAATCGAACCTGTGTCTCTGGCAATGTAAGGCAGCAACTATACCACTGAGCCACCGTGCCGCGCTCATCCTTTCAAATCATCTCCCCAGAAACGTTGATTGGGATTACGGGGCATTGCCTTCCAGGCACCTTACGGCTGCATGTCGAAAATACACCGTGGGTCATAACCACCAATGAGCTGAGGTTGTGAGGTGTTGCAAAGATGCAATTCTCCGTCTTCTTCGATGGTCTATTCTAAGGAGATATTTTCCCTCTTGTCCTCGTCCACAGACGTCCTGCAGCCCGGTGACGTTGCCTCGGAGGCCATGGGCATTGACTTCTGCGATTCCACACAGGCAGCCAACTTCCAGCTGTGGTGAGTGGCAGTGAGGTCCCTGACAGAGCTGTCAGCGAGGAATAGTTAATCGCTCGATGTGTGTGTGTGTAAAATAAACGTAGCCTTCAGGATCCCCTTTATACGCCTTCCCCTCAATCTAAACAATGCCGGGGTATTGATGTTGTAGCTTCATAGAATGTTGTAGGTAAAAGTTGGGTAACTCAGCCAGTCAGGCAGCATCAGTCTGAAGAAGGGTCTCGACCCGAAACATCACCCATTCCTTCTCTCCAGAGATGCTGCCTGTCCCGCTGAGTTACCCAGCTTTTTGTATCTAGATAGAGCTCTTAAAGATAGCGGAATCAAGGGATATGGGGAGAAGGCAGGAACGGGGTACTGATTGGGGATGATCAGCCATGATCACAGTGAATGGCGGTGCTGGCTCGAAGGGCCGAATGGGCTACTCCTGCACCTATTGTCTATTATTCCAACTTTTTGTGTCTATCTTCACAGTGGTTCGGTGGATTTGGAGTATTGCATGCCAGTGGTGGTCTGTGAGGCCCACGTCTGTCTCTGCAGGGACCCCACTGAGGAACAGTCAAAGGGGGAAGCAAACTGGTCTTGGCCCTCAAGCTCAGGGCCAAATGGCCTACTCGGGTCACAGTTTAAGGATAACGGGGAAGTCTTTTAGAACCGAGATGAGAAAAACATTTTTCACACACAGTGAGTGGTAAATCTGTGGAATTCTCTGCCACAGAAGGTAGTTGAGGCCAGTTCATTGGCTATATTTAAGAGGGAGTTAGATGTGGCCCGTGTGGCTAAAGGGATCAGGGGGTATGGAGAGAAGGCAGGTACGGGATACTGAGTTGGATGATCAGCTATGATCATATTGAATGGCGGTGCAGGCTCGAAGGGCCGAATGGCCTACTCCTGCACCTATTTTCTATGTTTCTATGTTTCCTGCACCTATTGTCTATTGGAACAACATAGATGGAAGGGGCAGAGAAAGTTCAAGACTGCATTGAATTGGAATTTGCCCAATGATTCTTTAAACCAAGATACTGGTGAGGCTGCATTTGGAGTATTATATTCGGTATTCATCACCTTGCTATAGGAAGGATGTCGTTAAGCTGGAAAGAGTACAGAGGGTGTTGCCTGGAGTCGAGGGTCTGAGGTATAGGGAGAGGTTGGGAAGGCTAGGACATTATTCCATGGAGCACAGAGGCTGAGGAGTGATCTTATAGAGGTGTATAATATCATGAGGGGAATTGACAGGGTAGAGGAACCAAAATCCAGTGGACACAAGCCTAAAGGTAGACAAAAGTGCTGGAGAAATTCAGCGGGTGCAGCAGCATCTATGGAGCAAAGGAAATAGGCAACATTTTGGGCCGAAACATTGCCTATTTGCTTTGCTCCATAGATGCAGCTGCACCCCCTGAGTTTCTCCAGCACTCTTGTCTACCTTTGATTTTCCAGCATCTGCAGTTCCTTCTTAAACAAAGGACATAAGCTTAAGGTAAGAGGAGAAAGACTTAATAGGAACCTGAGGAGCAACGTTGACACTGAGAGGGTGGAGGGTGTGTGGAACGAGCTGCCTGAGGAATTAGTTGAGGGAAGTAAATAACAACATTTAAAAGACAGAAGATCGACACAAAAGGTTGGAGTAACTCAGCTGGTCAGACAGCATCTCCGGAGGAAAGGGATAGGTGACGCTGACAGACATGCTGCCTAACCCACTGAGTTACTCCATCTTTTTGTGTCTATCTTTGGTTTAAACCAACATCTGCAGTTCCTTCCTACACATTTAAAAGACATTTGGACCAGTGCATGGATAGGATCAGTTTGGAGAGATTTGGGACAAATGTGGGCACCTGTGTTGCATCAGTGTGAGAGAAGGGGCGGGTGCTACAGGGTGGGTGGGAGATGTGGGGCAGAGAACGGGTGGGTGGGGAGATTGAGGAAGTGGGGGTGATAGGGTGTGGAGTGGGACTCCTGGGCATTGGGGGGGGGGTGGTTTGGGGACGGGGGGGTGGGGCAGGTAGGGGGATTGTGGGTGAGAGGGTGTGGAGTGGGACTCCTGGGCATTGGGGGGGGGGTGGGAGGGTGTTTGGGGAGGGGGGGGCAGGCATGTGGGGGGGGGGGCAGAGGGTGCTGGGTTGCACTGCTCTGGGCGGAGGGGGGGGGCAGAGTGAGGATTGCGGGCGGGGGAGTGCGATGGGATGGGTGCCCGGTGCGGGCGGGCGTGTTCTCAGATTCAGATTCAGATTCAATTTTAATTGTCATTGTCAGTGTACAGTACAGAGACAACGAAATGCATTTAGCATCTTCCTTGAAGAGCGACATAGCAAACGATTTGAATAAAAAATAATAAGTGTCCGGGGGGGGGGGGGGGGGTGGTGATTGGCAGTCACTGAGGTACGTTGTTGAGTAGAGTGACAGCCGCCGGAAAGAAGCTGTTCCTCGACCTGCTGGTTCGGCAACGGAGAGACCTGTAGCGCCTCCCGGATGGTAGGAGGGTAAACAGTCCAGGTTGGTGAGAGCAGTCCTTGGCGATGCTGAGCGCCCTCCGCAGACAGCGCTTGCTTTGGACAGACTCAATGGAGGGGAGCGTGGAACCAGTGATGCGTTGGGCAATTTTCACCACCCTCTGCAATGCCTTCCGGTCGGAGACAGAGCAGTTGCCATACCATACTGTGATGCAGTTGGTAAGATTGCTCTCGATGGTGCAGCGGTAGAAGTTCACCAGGATCTGAGGAGACAGATGGACCTTCTTCAGTCTCCTCAGGAAGAAGAGACGCTGATGAGCCTTCTTGATCACTTCTCCCAGCGTGTGGCGTCAACTCCTGGTGTGGTGTCTCCCCCAGTTCTCTCGGCACCGGGTCCCCTGGTCACGGTGGGTGTCTCCAGGTGATGGGTGTGCCTACTCTGACGGTGATCCCCCCTGTTCTTGCAGCTCACAGACCCGGCAGTTCTACATGTCCATCCAGCCGCCGGTGGGGGAGCTGATGATGCCCATCTTCATGACCGAGAACTCCTTCAAGAAGGAGCAAGGTGAGAGTCTACCCGGCAACAGCCGGCCAATCTGAGCAGGAGAGGCCTGGCGGGGTCTACCCGGCAACAGCCGGCCAATCTGAGCAGGAGAGGCCTGGCGGGGTCTACCCGGCAACAGCCGGCCAATCAGAGCAGGAGTGGCCTGGCGGGGTCTACCCGGCAACAGCCGGCCAATCTGAGCAGGAGAGGCCTGGCGGGGTCTACCCGGCAACAGCCGGCCAATCAGAGCAGGAGAGGCTTGGTGGGGTCAACACTACTTGTTCAGTTTGTAGAGTGGACTCCCTCCGGCCCAGCTCCCACTTACACCGATGGCCGTGCTGGACGAGTGGTCACGGGGCAACCGGCCATCATTGCATCCACCGTTACCTCTCAATACTATACGATCGAACTTTATTTATCCCAGGAGGGACATTGGTCTACCATTAGTCATAAACCACAAGATACATGAAACATGAAATTAAAGTGCAAAGATTGGGGAGGGAATGTGGGGAGGGGAGTCGGTCTACCCCGCAACAGAGGGGAGGAGTTGTACAATTTAATAGCCACAGGGAAGAAGGATCTCCTGTGGCGTTCTGTGCTGCATCTTGGTGGAACCAGTCTGTTACTGAAGGTGCTCCTCAGGTTGACCAGTGTGCCATGGAGGGGGTGAGCTGTATTGTCAGTGTCTGTGGTGCAGTGGGAATGCTGGCCTTGCCTGAGTTCCAGATGCCCCACACTGATTTTAATCAGTGTGGGGCATCTGGCCCCTCCCCAGCCTGGTAACACACAGGGGAATCTCCTCGCTGCTTGCGAATGTCCCCCTTGGGTGGGTTTCATCCAACATAAACCAGCCAGTCAGTATTCCGTCGACACAAGGAACTGCAGTTGCTGATTTACCAAAAAAGAGGCACAAAGTGCTGGAGTAACGCAGCAGGTCAGGCAGCCTGAGGCCATGGATAGGCAACGTTTCGAGTCAGGACCCGTCTTCAGGTGATTGGTATAGTGGGGGAGCAAGCATAAAACCCAACATTTGACATTCCTTCTCTCCTTATCTCACAGCTTTTCCTCTCCTTTACATCTTGGCCTTTGTCCACCCATCCGCCAATTAACTCCCCTCACTTGTATCCACCTATCACTTACCCCACTTTGTCCCACCCTTACCTCATTCCAACTTCCCCCCCATCACTATAATCAGTCTGAAGAAGGGTCCCAACCCAAAACCTCACCTTGTTCACCACAGATGCTGCCTGACCCATTGAGTTACTCCAGCACTTAGTGTTTTTTTGTTCAACGTTCCAGCACCTGCAGATCCTTGTATCTACTATAGCTTTGGACCGGATAGGATTCCAGTCTCAGGCCAGTGTGACTGACACACCTGGTGATAGTGAGGGGAGATTTTAATGTGCAATGGAGACTAGCCTTGACATTAATACTTACGTCCTGGGAATTAACCGACAAGAAAAAAAATAGCAAAACTCAAAAGTGTTGGAGGAACTCAGTGGGCGTGGAAGGGATAGGCAGATGACATTTCCAATCGGGACCCTTCTTGCCTTTTATTAACCCCCTGGTTCTCTTCTTTGAACAGAGACCCAATCTTTACTTTTAGCCTTTAGGCTGCAGAGATACAGTGTGGAAACAGGCCCTTTGGCCCACCGAGTCCGTGCTGTCCAGCGATCACCCCATGCGCTAGCACTATCTAACACTAGGGACAATTCTACAATGTTACCGAAGCCAATTAACCTACAAATCTGTACGTCGTTGGAGTGTGGGACCAAACCGGAGAAAACCCACGGGGTTACAGGGAGAACATGCAAACTCCGTACAGACAGCACTCGTAGTCAGGATGGAACCACTGCGTCACGCAATCATTTCCCCTCACTCGCCTCTGCCTGGCAGAACTAGTCTTTTTGTTGAAAATCTGATGAGTTACTCCAGCACTTTGTGTTTGGCTCAGGATTCCAGCGTCTGCAGTTCCTTGTGTTTCCTGAAAGCAAACACTAGGATGGGCTCTCCTACCTGCTAGATCCCTGCATTTCAAAGCGCGAATGCCAGTATTTACATGCTCCTAACCTGTCCCACACTAACAGGGAGTAGGGGGACAGCTCAGGATAAACCCTACCCTGTCTCCTCACTCCCAGTCATGTCTCTGGGTCTAAATCCTGGAGCTACCCCCCCCTGACAGCACCATGAGAGCACCTTCACTAGAAGGACTGCAGCGGTTCGAGAAGGCAGCTGGCACAAAGTTTGCCGTGGGCGAATAGGGTGGGTAATTATTTCCGGCATTGCCAGTGAAGCCTCCTTCCTGAAAACTGAACAAGGGTTCAAGAAGGAACTGCAGATGCTGGAAAATCGAAGGTAGACAAGAAATTCTGGAGAAACTCAGCGGGTGAGGCAGCATCTATGGAGCGAAGGAAATCGCTTCGATTTCCTTCGCTCCATAGATGCTGCCTCACCCGCTGAGTTTCTCCAGCATTTTTGTCCACCTAGGTACAACCAAGGCTGTAGGAAGGAACTGCAGACGCTGGTTAAAACCAAAGATGGACACAAAAAGCTGGAGTAACTCAGCGGGACAGGCAGCATCTGTGAAGGAACGGGTGACGTTTCGGGTTGGGACCCTTCCTCAGACTGTCTTCTCAATGTGGTGCAATAAACAAAACAAAGCCCAAAGTCCCTGGTACAGCGCAGGCAGTCAGTATGTTTGAGTTCAGTTTATTGTCACGTGTACCAAGTTACAGTGAAAAGCTTTTGTTGCGTGCTAACCAGTCAGCGGAAAGACAAGACATGAATACAGTCGAGCCATCCACAGTGTAAGGATGCATGATAAAGGGAATATACATCAATAACGTTTAGTGCAAGATCAAGTCCAACCAAAGATAGTTCCAGGGTCTCCAATGAGGTAGATAGTAGCTCAGGACTGCCTTCTTGTTGTTGGTAGGATGGTTCAGTTGGGAAGAAACTGTCCCTGAAGTAGTTGGGGGCTTGGCATGTCTTACCGTTCCCAGTGGGGAGTGGGGGGTGTGTAAGTCAGTCCCTGGATCTGGGACTATCTGTAACCCAACCTCCCCAAGCACGACAGGGACCCAGCTGAAAGCTCAGGTCAGGGAGCTGTCACACTAACTCGGTTTCTCTTACCTCATTGCACTTTGTTTCCCCCTCTTGCTCTCGTAGAACAGCTGTTAAACACCAGCACCGGTAAGTAGCTGCCCGGCAAGACTCAGTGTGTCTCCCCGTGGATGTGACATCCTCCTCACACTGCCGCTGTGTTTGTCTGTAATGTCTGTGCGTTATGGTCCTAGAGGAGCATCTTGTCCGTACTCTGCCCAGGAGTGTTCTGTTACCCCAGTGGTCTTGGTCAAACATCCCTCCCTTTCCCCAGCTGGTGTAGGGAACAATTGGATGCGGTGATACCACGTTACAGAAGCATTGCATCGCTTGCGCATGTATCGATGTGAGGGAAATGGTGCATGCTTGCTTGGCTGCTCCCTTTCCCCGGGCTTGAAGGCGCTACCCCCGGCACAGTGTTCACTGGAAAACCAGAGCAGGGAGATTCCTCCTTCCAGAGTACTCCATCACACACGCGCGTACACACGCAAGGAAACCAACATGCACACGCACACACACACAAAGAAACCAACATAGACACACACACACACAAAGCGATACATAGACACCCACACACACAAATAATCCGATACGTAGACACACACACACACAAAGAAACCCACACAAACAAACACACACACACACACACACACACAAGGAAACCAACATGCACACACACACACACACACACACAAAGAAATCAACATAGACACACACATAAAGAAACCAACATAGACACACACACACACACACACACAAGGACACCAACATAGACACACACACACACACAGAACACACATATACACACACAGACACACAAACACACGCACACACACACACAAACACAGAACACACATAGACACAGACACACACACATACACACACACACGCACACACACACACACACACACACACACACACACACACACACACACACACACACACACACACACACACACACACACACACACACACACACACAAACACACACACACACACACACACACACACACAAACAAACACACACACACAGTTAATGTTTATTATCTCTGTGAATCCTGGAGTTGGGAATGAGGGAACAACTAATCCAGTGGGATTTGTGCACTTTCCTGTAATGAAAGGTCAGTGTATGTTAAGGGAATTGGGGGCCACTGTGCAGGAACAAGATTACTGAGCGACAAGATCAGCCTTGGTGAGCAGTTTTGGGTCCCGTGTCTAAGGAAGGATGTGCTGGCATTAGAGGGGGTCCAGGGGAGGTTTACGGGGATAATTGGGTTAACGTATGATGAGTATTTAACAGCACCTTGCATGTACTCGCTGGAGTTTAGAAGGATGAGGGGGACTTATTGAAACTTACCAAATAGTGAAAGGCCTTGATAGAGAGAATGAGGAGAGGATGTTTCCACTAGTGGGAGAGTCCAGGACCAGAGGCCTCAGAATAAAAGGACATACCTTTGGGAAGGAGATGAGGAGGAATTTCCTTAGTCAGCGGGTGGCTAACTTGTTGAATTCATTGCCACAAGCGGATGCAGAGGCCAATTCAATGGATATTTTTAGGCGGAGATTGACGGATTTGTGATTAGTACGGGTGTCAGGTTATGGGGAGAAGGCAGGAAAATGGGGCTGAGAGGGAAAGAGATCAGCCATGATTGAATGGCGGAGTAGACTTGCTGGTCTGAATGGCCTAATTCTGCTCCTGTACCTTATGAACTTATGGTCTTATTGAATGGTAGAGCAGACATGAGAGTCCGAAGGGCCCGCTGGTGTCCATTCTCAGTAATGTCACTGAATAATGCCACAGGTTCATGAGGCTGTGTGTGGCGTTGTTGTTATTGCATCTTTCAACTATCAACCCGCTAACATCAATCCCACCACCACTGCCAAATGGGGCAAGAACTATTCTAAATCCATTCAGGGACAGTGGCCATTTCTCAACTTGACACTGGCCTGAGCTGGGATTATTCACAACCTCTACTGAACAATACCTGGAGAATAGTGTTCAGGTGTGGTCACCCCCAGCTCGATGCCGTGAAGCTGAAATGAGTGCAGACTGAGAAATACGAGGATGCTGCCAGGTCTCGAGGGCCTAACTTTATAGGGAGAAGTTGGGCAGGCTGGGACATTATTCCTTGGAGCGCAGGAGGCCGAGAGATGATCTTGTAGATAGACACAAAACTGGAGTAACTCAGCAGGCAGACATCATCTCTGGAGAAAAAGAATAGGTGACGTTTCGGGTCAAGATCCTTCAGGTTCTGGAGAAAAGGATCGAAACCCTTCTTCAGACTTGCAGAGATGTATAAAATCAAGAGTGGGAGAGATAAGGTGCATGCCCATAGTGTATTTCCCAGGGTTGGTGAACAAGAGGGGGGGAAGACTTACCTTGAGAGGGGGGAAGATTTGATAGGAACCTGTGGGCAATGTTCTTTACACAAAGGGTGGTGATAATGTGGAACGTGCTGCCAACGCAGGTAGTTGAGGCAGGTACAATAACAACATTTAAGGGACATTTGGGACGGGTAGATGGATAGAAACTTTGGAGGGATGTGGGCCGAATGGGACTAGTGTAGATGGGGCATCTTGATCGGCATGGGCAATTTGGGCCGAAGGGCCTGTATCGGTGCTGCATGACACTATGACTGTCCTGAAGGACCGTGGTGCTGTTTGACTCGGCTGAATGCAAACCTCGGACACGTTTCCCCAGCGGGTTGTGTTGGTCAGCAGATAACGTGCAGATTGCAAAGATCATGGTGGTGGTTCTGTTTTAGATCCCCTTCCTGATAGACCACCCAGGGGAGGAAGCGGGGAGGTAGAGAGGTGGCAGCAACTGGGCAGAGTGGCACGAAGTGAGAGGCTGCGAGCTGGTGCATGTATTCCTGCTGCATTGGCCATAAGACATTGGAGCAGAATTTGGCCATTCGGCCCATTGAGTCTGCTCCGCCATTTGATCATGGCTGATCTATCTTTCTCTCTCTCACCCCCATGCACCTGCCTACTTTTGACACCCTTACTAATCAAGAGCCTATCAATCTCCGCTTTAAAAATACCCAACGTCTTGGCCTCCACCGCCGTCTGTGGCAATGAATTCCACAGATTCACCACCCTCTGGCTAAAGAAATTCATCCTCTTCTTTCTAACAGTACAAGCTTTTATTCAGAGGCTGTGCCCTCTGGTCCTATACTCTCCCACCAGTGTAAACATCCAATCCACATCCACTCTATCCAGGCCGTTCATTAATCAAATCACTGCTAGGAGATGGTGGGAAAGGCGTGTGTGGGGCAGGGAAGGGCACATGCACTCACACACCCATCCTTCATGTGAGCACTGCAACTTCAAAGGGATCATTGAGGAAGCAGGTTGTCCACACACCTGTTCCGCCCCAGGTGAGACAGGTGAACCCTTTAGAAGGAAAGCCCTCAAAGATAACCTTCCCCACCTTACCAACGGACACAAGAGACTCCCATCCCTCAAGTCCCATAAAGATCTGGGCATGAGTTGGGTCTCACCAGGATTCAAACTATGGCACCATCTCACCGTGTCTCAAATGTTCTTTTAGAAACATAGAAACATAGAAATTAGGTGCAGGAGTAGGCCATTCGGCCCTTCGAGCCTGCACCGCCATTCAATATGATCATGGCTGATCATCCAACTCAGTATCCCGTACCTGCCTTCTCTCCATACCCCCTGATCCCCTTAGCCACAAGGGCCACATCTACCTCCCCCTTAAATATAGCCAATGAACTGGCCTCGACTACCCTCTGTGGCAGAGAGTTCCAGAGATTCACCACTCTCTGTGTGTGAAAAAAGTTCTTCTCATCTCGGTTTTAAAGGATTTCCCCCTTATCCTTAAGCTGTGACCCCTTGTCCTGGACTTCCCCAACATCGGGAACAATCTTCATGCATCTAGCCTGTCCAACCCCTTAAGAATTTTGTAAGTTTCTATAAGATCCCCTCTCAATCTCCTAAATTCTAGAGAGTATAAACCAAGTCTATCCAGTCTTTCTCTTCATAAGACAGTCCTGACATCCCAGGAATCAGTCTGGTGAACCGTCTCTGCACTCCCTCTATGGCAATAATGTCCTTCCTCAGATTTGGAGACCAAAACTGTACGCAATACTCCAGGTGTGGTCTCACCAAGACCCTGTAAGAGTATCTCTGAACTCACAGGTGTAAACCGTGGGGAAGTCCCTCCCTTGCCATGGATACACATCGAGGCCAAATTGAGCAAGAGGTCAGGGAAACTGTACTGTTTTGAGTGGACACTGGTGCATTGGTGTTATTGTTGGGGCCTTCAAGTAACTGTACGGTTGAGGGAGAGAGGAGATTGAGTTAAATGTTGATGCTCATTGTCCTAACGCTGCTTTGTTCTTCCTGCCACGCTTCAAAGGGAAACTGATGGGGATGAATGAAATCAATGAGAAGCTGACCCTCACGGAGCAATGCCGGAGTGACCAGGCCGTTGTCCAGCGGGTGCTGTCGACAGCTAACCTCGGGCGGGTGCCCTGTGGCCAGAGCGACGAGTACAGGTAACCATGGCGTTTTACACAAGGGGTGGCGGGTGTATGGAACAAGCTGCCGGAGGAGGTAATTGAGGCAGGAACTATCGAAACGTTTGGATGGGTATATGGATAGGGCAGGTTTACTATGTGAGCACGGTTTGCCCTAGCGAGGGACATACATAGCTGTATATCCACAAAGATTCCTGATGAGAGAGTGTGGCCATTAGGATTCAGCACACTTTGACGCTGAATGGCTGACACAGCAAACACTCCCTGTCCACCAATGCAGCAGAAAAATAAACAATGATTCATAGTTTGGTGCCAAGGAGGTCAAGTTACATCACGTTACACAAAGAAGACCATGTCGGGGTCGGCTGAGAATGAAGGGGAACCCAGCGAGAGGGGGGGGGGGGCACCGACAACAAAAGGGGCTCAGTGGGGGGCCACCTGCTGCCACGTGCAGCGGCAGCCCTGGTTCATAGAAAATAGGTGCAGTAGCAGGCCATTCAGCCCTTCGAGCCAGCACCACCATTCAATATGATCATGGTTGATCATCCAAAATTAGTACCCCGTTCTAGATTTTTCCCCATAACCCTTGATTCCTTTAGCCCCAAGAGCTAAATCTTACTCTGTCCTGAAATCTAACTCTGTCCTGAAATCTAACACTGTCTTCTGGGGCAGAGAATTCCACTGATTCACAACTCTCTGGGTGAAAACGTTTTTCCTCATCTCAGTCTTAAATGGCCTGCCCCTTATTCTTAAACTGTGACCCCTGGTTCTGGACTCCCCCAACATCGGGAACATTTTTCCTGCATCTACCCTGTACAATCATAAGAATTTTATATGTTTCTATAACAATCCCTCTCATCCTTCTAAATTCCAGTGAATACAAACCCAGTTGACCCATGCTTTCATCATATGTCAGTCCCGCCATCCCGGGAATTAACCTGGTGAAACTACACTGCGCTCCCTCAATAGCAATAATGTCCTTCCTCAAATTAGGAGACCAGAATTGCACCCAATACTCCAGGTGCAGTCTCACCAGGGCCCTGCACAACTGCAGTAGGGCCTCCTTGATCCGAAACTCAAATCCTCTCGCAATGAAAACCAACTGCCTTTCTTCACTGCCTGCTGTTGTACCTGCATGCTTACTTTCAGTGACTGATGTACAAGCACACCCAGGTCTCGTTACACCTCCCCTTCTCCTAATCTGACATCAGATAATAATCTGCCTTCCCGTTCGTGCCACCAAAATGGATAACCTAACATTTATCCACATTATACTGCATCTGCCCACTCGCCCAACCTATTCAAGTCACCCTGTAGCCACATAGCATCCTCATCGCAGCTCACACTGCCACCCAGCTTTGTGTCATCCACAAACTTAGAGATGTTACATTTAATTCCCTCGTCTAAATCATTAATATACATTGTAAACAACTGGGGTCCCAGCACCGAGCCTTACGGCACCCCACTAGTCACAGCCTGCCATTCTGAAAAGGACCCGTTAATTCCTACTCTTTGCTTCCTGTCTGCCAACCAGTTCTCTATCCATGTCAATTCCCTACCCCCAATACCATGTGCTCTAGTTTTGCACACCAACCTCTTGTGTGGGACCTTGTCAAAGGCTATTTGAAAGTCCAGATACACCACATCCACTGGCTTTCCCTTATCCATTCTACTTGTCACATCCTCAAAAAATTCCAAAACATTTGTCAAGCATGATTTCCCCTTCATAAATCCATGCTGACATTGACTGATCCTGTCACTGCTTTCCAAATGTGCTGCTAAAACATCTTTAATAATCGACTCCAGCATCTTCCCCACTACCGATGTAAGGCTAACTGGTCTATAATTCCCCGTTTTCTCTCTCCCTCCTTTCATAAAAAGTGGGGTTTCATTAGCTACCCTCCAGCCCACAGGAACTGATCCAGAGTCGAGAGAACATTGGAAAATGATCAGCAATGCATCCACGATTTCTAGGGCCTTCTTCTTGAGTACTCTGGGACCATCAGGCCCTAGAGATTTATCTGCCTTCAGTCCCAACAGTTTACCAATCACCATTTCCTAACTAATGTGGATTCCCTTCAGTTTCTCCATCCCACGAGATCCTCGGTCCCCTAGTATTTCCAAGAGATTGTTTGTGTCTTCCTTAGTGAAGACAGAACCAAAGTACTCGTTTAACGGTTCTGCCATTTCCTTGTTTCCCATTATAAATTCACCTGCCTCTGACTAAGGGTCCTACATTCGTCTTTTCCTTTTTACATACGTGTAGAAACTTTTTATATCCCCGCAAGCTTTCTTTCATGCTCTTAATTAACCCCTTTGTCCTCCTCTGTTGAGTTCTAAATGTCTCCTAGTCCTCTGGTTTGCCGCTTCTTCTGGCCAATTTATATGCCTCTTCCTTGGCTTTAACACTAGCCTTGACTTCCCTCGTCAGCCACGGTTGAGCCGCCTTCCCAGTTTTATTTTTTTCGCCAGACAAGGATGAACAATTTCTGGAGTTCATCCACGTGGTCTTTAAATCTTCACCATTGCATCTCCACTGTCAACCCGTTAAGTATAATTTGCCCGTCTATCCCAGACAATTTCCTTCTCCTACCTTCAAAGTCTCCTTGAGTCAAGTTCAGTACCCTAGTCTCTGAATGAACCGTGTGTCACTCTCCATCCTAATGCTGCGAGCAGAAGATAAGACTGTTCCATGAACCTTTTTGTAACTTTGTCGGTGGCAGAAGCGAGCGACTCTTTGCGTACTGTCTAGGAGAGATCTGCTGTCTGATTTTACGTGGTCGTCTGCAAAACGATGGATTTCACTGAACGTGGGTACATGTGATAGAGTAGCGTTGAATAATTGATTCAGGGAAATGGGTTCAAAACCTATGACAGGAACAGAAAATGTGTCGGAGGGACCTGCAGATACTGGTTTACATCAAAGACAGGCACAAAATGCTGGAGTAACTCAGCGGGACGGGCAGCATCTCTGGATGGACGGAATGGGTGACGTTTCCGGTCAAGACCCTGCTTCAGACAGAGTCAAGGGAGAGGGAAACATAGAAACATAGAAAATAGGTGCAGGACCCCTTCGAGCCTGCACCGCCATTCAATATGATCATGGCTGATCATCCAACTCAGTATCCTGTACCTGCCTTCTCTCCATACCCACTGATCCCTTTAGCCATAAGGGCCACATCTAACTCCCTCTTAAATATAGCCAATGAACTGGCCTCAACTACCTTCTATGGCAGAGAATTCCAGAGATTCACCACTCTCTGTGTGTGAAAAATGTTTTCCTCATCTCGGTCCTAAAAGATTTCCCCCTTATCCTTAGACTGTGACCCCTTGTTCTGGACTTTCCCAACATCGGGAACAATCTTCCTGCGTCTAGCCTGTCCAACCCCATAAGAATTTTGTAAGTTTCTATAAGATCCCCCCTCAATCTTCTAAATTCTAGCGAGTACAAACCAAGTCTATCCAGTCTTTCTTCATATGAAAGTCCTGACATCCCAGGAATCAGTCTGGTGAACCTTCTCTGTACTCCCTCTATGGCAAGAATGTCTTTCCTCAGATTAGGAGACCAAACTGTACGCAATACTCCAGGTGTGGTCTCACCAAGACACTGTACAACTGCAGTAGAACCTCCCTGCTCCTGTACTCAAATCCTTTTGCTATCTCGACTAACATACCATTCGCCTTCTTCACTGCCTGCTGCACCTGCATGCCTACTTTTAATGACTGGTGTACCATGACACCCAGGTCTCGTTGCATCTCCCCCTTTCCTAATCGGCCGCGAGAGAAACGAGAGATATGGAAGGGTAATGTGTGAAAACGAGAGATCAAAGGGGATAAAGTTCTAGCGAATGTAAAAACCGATTGTTATCCAGTCGGGGAAGGTCATATGAAAGTCCTGACATCCCAAGAAGTCAGTCTGGTGAACAGCGACCTGTCTCCATCCCTACTCCCTCTATCCGCCTACGCCGCATCTGTCCTTCCTCAGATTAGGAGACCGGAAATGTCCTCGTTCTTCAATACGGGGGGGGTGGTCTCACCCTCCACCCTGATACAACTGCAGTACCACCTCCCTGCTCCATACCCACTCAACACTCCTCTTGCCCCATCCCCGAATCGCAACATACCAGAGTCCCCCTAGTCCTCACCCTTTCACCCCACCAGCCGGCAAATACTTTTAATGCCATTTCTGCCACCATGACACCCAGGTCTCGTTGCATCTTCCCATCTCCCCCCATGTCTGCCTTCCGCGAGACCGCTCCGAGAGATATGGAAGGGTAAGGTGTGAAAACGAGAGATCAAAGGGGATAAAGTTCAAGGAAAATGTAAAATAGATCATTGTTAGCTCAGGGAAGGTGGCAACGTGGCATCGTTCCAGGTGCGACAAAGGTTCACCTGCATCTCCTCCAACCTCATCTACTGCATCCGCTGCTCTAGATGTCAGCTGATTTACTTCGGTGAGACTAAGCGGAGGTTGGGCGATCGTTTCGCCGAACACCTCCGCTCAGTCCGCAATAACCTACCTGAACTCCCGGTGGCTCAGCACTTCAACTCCCCCTCCCATTCCCAATCCGACCTTTCTGGCCTGGGTCTCCTCCATTGCCAGAGTGAGCAACACCGGAAATTGGAGGAACAGCACCTCATATTCCGCCTGGGTTGCTTGCGTCCGGTTCGCATGAACATTGAATTCTCCTAATTTTGCTAGCCCTTGCTGTCTCCTCCCCTTCCTTAACCCTCGAGCTGTCTCCTCCCATCCCCCCGCCCTCGGGCTCCTCCTCCTCCCTTTTTCCTTCCTTCTCCCCCCCCCCACCCCATCAGTCTGAAGAAGGGTTTCGCCCCGAAACGTCGCCTATTTCCTTCGCTCCATAGATGCTGCTGCACCCGCTGAGTTTCTCCAGTTTTGTGTGGCCGGAGAACTAAGATGGGGGAGGGATGTTATCTTTAAGCAATGTTGTTTTAGCAAAGTACCTAACTCTAACGAACTGCCTGGTCATTGGAAAAGCAAAGTGCAGAAACAAAGAACTGCAAAAAAAGACACAAAGTGCTGGAGTAACTCAGTGGGTCAGGCCGTATCTCCGGAGAACATGGATAGGTGATGTTTTGGGTCGGTCCCTTCTCGACTTACTAGTGTTCTATAATGAACCAATTCTGGCCTATGTGAGTGTTGGAGTAGCTCGCATAGTAATCTGCGAAGGGAACAGACTGACAACTTCTTGGGCCCTTCATCAGACTCTGGCGTGTGTGAGTGTGTACTTAACAACTTGCTCAGTTGAGGGACACTTAAGGATGAACAAGAATTAGCCCCCAGTGCCAGCTATATCCACACGACATGAGTTACTAAACTTACAGTCCGACGAAGGGTCTTGACTCGAAACATCACCCATTCTTTTTCCCAGAGATGCTGCCTGTCCCAGCACTTACTCCAGCATTTTGTGTCTATCTTCGGTTTAAGCATCTGCAGTTTTTCCCTACACAATAAACTTTCTAACGTCATTGAAGTGTAAGAGTTCTGTTTGTAATTCTGGTCATGATACGGCGCCCCGGCGAATGTTTCCTGAGCTGAGTTGCTCTTGTCTTGTGTCCCCCTCCCCCCCCCCCCCCCCCCCCCCCCCGGCAGGTTTGCCGCTCGGACCGTGAGCGGTGGTGCTCTGGTCCTCATCACCCTGGTGACCAAGGACAACGGCGCTGCCCAGCTGACCGTCAACTGTGAGAAGATGGTGATCGGCACGATGATGGCCAAGGAGATTGTGGAGACACTGACCCAGTGACGCGGGCCCTCGGTGAGATGGTCGCCCACCCGCCCGCTCACTCCCCCTTGTCAAACCACCAACGGCAGGAGAAACAGGTGACCCAGTGGCCCAGGGCCAGCCAACTCCACCAGCACCCCTTCCAAAACACACGCAGGGGTCCCTGAATAACTCGGTGAAGAGATATCCACATGGTTCACCCCGCTGAAAGACAAGTCGCCAATCCTTACGTCCTGCACCCTCTCAACTGAGAAACTGCCCCTTTATTTAATGCTGGTCTGTCTCTCCCCTTAACCCCCCTGCACCACTCTCCCCATCACAGATCCAACTTGCAATGGAATCACGGTTAATTCTTCATTTTAATCATGTGTATTTAATTAATTTGATGTTCCCTCCCTGGATCCTCCTCTTTTCTCAGAGATTGATGTTTCCGCAAAGCTTTTGGTAGCTGTCCTTCTTGGGGTGAGTCTAGCTAATATAGTACTGATTGTAACTATGAACTCATTGTTCTCCGGGACTGGTCTGCCTGGAGCTGTGGGATACTTGGTCTCCAGAACTTCCGTCTGTAGCTTTGGGATTACTTTGGCCTCCTAGACTGGTCTGCCGGTAGTTTTGGAAAACCTGGCTCTCCAGAATTGATTTACCTGTAGCTTTAAGGTAACTGGTCTTCAAGACCTCTTCTGACCTATGAAACTTGGCCTCGAGATTGGGTCCGCCCAGAGATGCGAGGTGCTCGTTCACTGGAACTGGTCTGCCCGTACCTTTCAGATACTTGTTTCCTGGGACAGGTCTGTCTGAACCTTTGAGATACAGGTCCACCACCAATTTTCCACCAACTGATGGGCCAGTGACTCCTATAATCACGAGAGCGCTCTTGAACTCCCCCCGCCCCCCTGGAAGTTCCCCTTGAAAATGTGGCGCCTATGCTGGCTGAGGAGGACTTGCCGCCTGCCTTCGAGGCTCTGGAGCCGGCAGATCCATTCCCTTGGCCGATTTACAAGGCTGACTTTGTGGGCCGGAATCTCCCTCCCTCAGCAGCATAGGCGGACCGTTCCAGTACCGCTGGACTCCGCTCAGTGGCCGTGACCGCTGTTGGTCTGGCCAAACGGATAATCCAGAGGTGTTCTGGAAGCATGGGTGCTGGAATATCGGGGGGTGGATCTGAACTTGGTGTCCAGGGTGGGTATGGGTCTGCCTGTACCGCTGAGCTACTTGTTCTTTGGGCATGGCCTCCCCGTAGCTTTGACATACTTGGTCTCCAGGGCAGGGCAGCGATTAGGAGTGCATTTGCTTGGAAATTGCCAATTCACCCATGAGTGATAGGGTGCCCCCGCCATTTCTATCAAACTGTACCATCCACAAAGAACTCAAGAGGCAGAATCACTCAAACCTTTGTCACAGCAACCCAAGTTTATCACACAGAATGACAAGAATCAACATTTAATTTTCCGTTTAATAAGTCAATCTCCACCTTAAAAACACCAAATGGAGACTATATCACTGCTAGCTAGAAGGTGACAACAACGCAAGCAGAGATAAAATGTAATCAGGGAGTCAGTCAGACTGGTGGGAGAACTGGGAAAGGGGGAGGGATAGAGAGAGAGGGAAAGCAAGGGTTACTTGAAGTTAGAGAATGCAATGTTCATACTGCTGAGGTGTAGGCTGCCTTTTGTTCCATATCTCTTTCAATGTCTTGTTTTCACACCTTGCCCTCCCTTATCTCTATGTCTCCCTCTCAGTCTGAAGAAGGATCTCAACCTGAGACAAGATTCCTTTTCTCCAGACCCACTGAGTTACTCCAGCTTTTTGTGTCTGTCCTCTAGCCCTTGTACCTGCTCTGCCATTTGGTTAGATCGCAGTGGACAATCCAGCTCCCTCTCTCTCCATGTCCTGTTCAACAACATTAAAAATCCAGCTCTCTCAATCCTGAATATCCACATTTCCATTGCTCCTTGCATGGAAGCAGTGCTTCCTGTAAACGCCAGTAAATGAAAATTAAAGAACTGCAAATGCAGGAAATCTGAAATAAATTAAAAAATCTTGGAAAAACCCAGCAGGTCAGGCAGCATCTGTGGAGAGAGAAGCATAGATAATATTTCAGGTTGAAGATGCTCACCAAATTGGGACAGACAGAAAAGCAAAACGTCAGATGGACATCATTCATAAATAAGGACAGGATTTGCATCTTAAAAATACGAATAATTTGACCTTGTAAATGTGCTCTTGTTGGTATTAAAAATCGGAAAACCTGCCATACAGCAATTATATCCTCCCACCACTAGTGATCCTCCCTTAAAACACTCCCCTTTCCCTCAAAGCCAAACACAAACAAAAGCAAACACAGAAAGCTCTGGAAATACTCAGCGCGTCGGGCAGCATCTGTGGAGAGAAGATCAGGACAGGTGCGAGGTGCATCAGAGGGAGGAGAAGGAAGAGCAGAAGGGAAGAATGGAAGACAGGGTGGATAAGTAACAACGGATAGTAATTCAGTGGTGGTAGTGGAGCAGGGAATAAAATAAAGGCTGAGTGACATTGCTGGAGCAGGAACATTATCATCAACGGCTACTGTCTGTGGAACGTGGAGACACAGAGTTAGAGGAGACAATCTCGTGCGGTTCCAGGCGGCAGGAATGTGAGCAAGCAAGTGTATGTTCCGTACCCTGAGTTCCCATTAAGCTTCTTGGGAATAACAAGGGAGGTGGATGATAGAGAGCAAGGAACTGCAGATGCTGGAATCCTGAGCAAAACAAAAAGTGCTGGAGGAACTCGGGGTCAGTCAGCATCTGTGATGAGGGAATGGACAGGAGACATTTCAGCCTAATGATAGGTGAGAGGAGCACTTTAAAGCAGCCCTACATGGAATGGAGAGTGGAGAGAGGTATTGGACAGGGCAGACAGCATCTCTGGAGAGAAGGAATGGGTGGCGTTTCGGGTCGAGACACTTCCGTTACAAGTGTTCGGTGACGTGACCTACACACCACCATTAACTCTGGCGTTTCCGTTGCCGTTTCACCTGATCCTCTTCCTGAGAAGGTTCGTTGCTGCTGATGTGACGTTCACTTAATATCTTTAGTCGGTCCTTGTGACTAAAGTGAAATTCTAAAGAAAGATGCTGGAAAAATCGAAGGGAGACAAAAATACTGGAGGAACTCAGCGGGTGAGGCAGCATCTATGGAGAGAAGAAATAGTATGAAGAAGGGTCTCGACCCGAAACGTCACCTATACCTTCTCTCCATAGATGCTGCCTCACCCGCTGAGTTACTCCAGCATTTTTGTCTACCTAAAGCAAAATTCTTGGTCATTAATTGATTGAAAGATTTAGCATTGCAACAGGCCTTCGACCCACCAAGTCCTTGCCGACCATCGATCACTGGTTCACTCCCGTTCTATCTTATCCCACTTTCTCATCCACTTTCTCCACACTTGGGGGAATTTACAGAGGCTAATTACCCGCACGTCTTGGGGATGTGGGAAGAGAAACGCACAGTCACGGGGAGAACGTGCAAACTCCACAGAGACATCACCCGGGGTCAGGATCGAACCTGGTTCTCTGCCGCTGTGAGGCATCGACTCCACCACTGTAATTACTATTGCAAGACTCCACCGCCCATTGTTCCACATGCGCTCCCTGCGAACATCACCACTGCCGTGGGATAGACACAAAACGCTGGAGTAACTCAGCGGGTCAAGCAGCATCTCTGAATAGGTCGTCTTCAGGTCTAGGCCCACACACAAGATTAGATGTTGTCCAGCCAGAGTTGAACACACTTCTCGGCATCTGCAAACAATAGCGTCTGTCTCTTGTGCGTGGTGGAGGTTATATTGGTGGAAATGGGGCTGAACAGGTGATGTTGCCGAAAGAATCTGGGTCCAGCATCTGCAGTTCCTCCCTACACACGAAATCCTGTCTCCTTGCTTGGTCTGGGTGAGGGAGAGGGGCAGTGTGGGTGCAGCCTGCTTCAGTAGCTGGTTTCTTGATGCTTTGCTCAATGTTTCCCTTTGCTCTCTCTCTCTCTGGTTGTGCAGTAATTACATCGCTCTTCACACAACTGCTATGGCAGATTAATTTATTGTACAAAAAACCTCAATTAAAGTCAAGTAAGAAACCTGAAGCTTTGTGTTTGTCATTTATTTAACCGTGCAGGTGGTCTAACTCTTGATATTATTAACCCAGTGTTACTTCCAGAGAGCCCAGATAGCTGTGATTGTATCAGCTGCTGACAGTTTCAACAACACTGCTTCTAAGAGCCTTTCAGGGCACCAGTGGCTACACTTCAAACCTTTAATTGGCTTTAAAACTCAGAGAGGTCGTAAACTGGTTGTAAAAACAGCATCTTCCTTTCCATTTAATTGCAGACGGCTGCAGTCAGACAGACAGCAGTAGCAGACTGACTTAAAGCAGGCAGGGTTAAATTCCCTTTGCATGTCCACTGCATAGCAGAGTCTGGCTCACAGTGGAACTTGCCCAATATCTCTCCCCCTTCAATCTCTTCTCTCCACTCCCAATCCCCCCAAATATCATACCATCCACCTTCACAGTGGGGCAATCTGCAGCCAGATGAAGGGTTTCGGCCCGAAACGTTGCCTATTTCCTTCGCTCCAAAGATGCTGCCTCACCCGCTGAGTTACTCCAGCATTTTATGTCTACCTTCGATTTTCCAGCATCTGCAGTTCCTTCTTAAATATTTATAAACTCCTATCCTTCAGAAGAAGATGAACGATTTGTGCAATTAGCGCCTTAAACCAGTAACACTAATATAGTGCCTTTAACATAGAAAAATAAATCCCGAGCTGTACTGATTATCACAGACACACCCCAGGGAAGGCTGATTCTCCCTCGTGCAGCTTGAAAAATGCAGTCATCTCTGGTTCTCCAAACCAAAATTAAACCCTAGAATTCCTTGAATCTAGGCCAAGTGCAGTTGGCAAGTAGCCTGGAACTGACTCAGTTGTTTAATGTGTGTCTATACACAGGCACTATCTGTGACAGAGTTGCAATCACAAGTCAAGACTTTCATAACAATTTGTACTACACTGATAGATTCCAAGGGCTATATCCCAGATAGTTTTGTACATTTATGGATTTATTGACATTTGATCTGTTCAATTAATTTAATCAATCTCTGTAAAGCACTTTGGTTCAAATACTGGTTTTGTTGAAAAGTGCTATATAAATAAAGATTATTATTATTATTATTATTATTATTTAACACCATCATTTAAATACTCCCAGTGTCCACCTGATATTTAGAACTTCAATCTTGTGAAATATTTAGTCTAGTTTAGAGACTCAGCAGCTAGTCGCCCTTGCAAGTACAAGCTGATCGATCACCTGTTCACACTAGTTCTATGTAATCCCACTTTTCCACTCTACACTTACACAGGGGGGGAAGGGGGGGGGGGCAATTTGCAGAGGGCCAATTAATCTACAAACCCGCACGTCTTTGGGATGTGGGAGGAAAGCTGGAGCACCCGGAGGAAATCCACGGGGTCACAGGGGGAGCATGCAAACTCCGCGCAAACAGCACCTGAGGTCAAGGTCTGGGCCGCTGGCGCTGTGAGGCAGCAGCTCTACCCGCTGCACCATTGTGCTGCTGCAATATTGGCAATAGACAATAGGTGCAGGAGTAGGCCATTTGGCCCTTTGAACCAGCAACACCATTCAATGTGATCATGGCTGATCATCCCCCATCAGTACCCTGTTCCAGCGAGTTGTTACATCAGATTCATCGCTCATCTCTGGTGCTAAAATACAGATTTAATTATTGTTTCATTATTACATGCATCACAGTGAAGTTCTTTTACAAGCGTGTAGTTGCTCATTTCATTGAAACAGTCTGCCAGCACCTTGATCCAGCACCAGGAGAGGCACCCATCAGGACGTTGCCAACTGTCTGGAAGCTCCCACTCCCCTGTCTTTCCCCATTGACTATTTTGTCTTTTCCAATCCCCTTTTGGAAATCATTCCTGAACCTTCCCACCCAGCCTCACCCGTTACAGACAGATCGCACACATTCTGTTAAACCCATTCTCTATTCCCCATTCATAGAAACAAAGTGCTGGAGTAACTCAGCGGGTCAGGCAGCATCTCTGGAGAACATGGATAGGCGACGTTTCGGGTTAAAACCCTTCTTCAGGTCATTCAGAAACGTTTTCTCTATGGGCAGCACGGTGGTGCAGCGGTAGAGTTGCTGCCTAACAGCGCCAGGGACCCGAGTTCGATCCTGACTACTGAGGAGTTTGTACGTTCTCCCCGTGACCACATGGGTTTGCTCAGAGATATTCAGTTTCTTCCCGCACTCCAAAGATGTACATGTTTGTAGGTTAATTAGCTCGGTGTAAATGTAAATGGTCCTTGGTGTGTGTAGGATAGTGTCAATGATCACTGGTCAACGCAGACTTGGTGAGTAGGTTTCCACACTATATCTCTAGGAACTAAGATGCCTTCTGACCCACTGAGTTACTCCAACACTTTGCTTCTATCTTTGGTATAAACGAGCACCTGCAGTTCTTTGTTTCTACTCTTTTCCTCTTTGTTTTTTTGTAACGGCAGCGACACCACACGGGCCAGCGCTTAGCGTAAAGGTCCTGTCCCACAAGCACGCAACCTGCATGCGGCAAGCGCGACCAAACCGGAAGTGGGGGTCGCGCGGAGGTCGAGTGAGTGACGTGAAGTTCGAGCGAAGTTCGTGCGTGACGTGCGGCGTCGAGGCGGCTGCGGGCCAGCGGGCCGTTGCCGCGCGGAATTTTTTGAACACGGTCAGTTTTTCGGAGTCCCGCGCGATGTCGGGACCAGCTCCGCACAACTCCATACGGCTCCGGCGATCGAAGTGGGACCGGTCCCGCGAGGCCGTACGGCTCAAGCGACCACGTTAGGTGCAGCATGGAGTCGCGTGCTCGTGGGACAGGCCCTTTAGGAGCTCTCTCCCCAATGGAGGCAGTTTCAACCTCTCCACTCTTCATGCTCTGAATCGCATATTAAATACAGTGAAACAGTGTGGAAACTGGCCCTTAGGCCCACACTGACCTAGCTACACTAGTCCCACCTGCCTGCATTTGGCCCATATCCCTCTAAACCTATCCTATCCATAGAAAATAGGTGCAGGAGTAGGCCATTCGGCCCTTCGAGCCTGCACCACCATTCATTATGATCATGGCTGATCATCCAACTCAGTATCCCGTACCTGCCTTCTCTCCATACCCCCTGATCCCTTTAGCCACAAGGGCCACATCTAACTCCCTCTTAAATATAGCCAATGAACTGGCCTCAACTACCTTCTGTGGCAGAGTTCCAGAGATTCACCACTCTGTGTGAAATGTACCTGTCTAAATGTTTCACAAACATTGCGATAGTCCCTGCCACAACTACCTGCAAGTGCTATTTAACCTGTCTGTATCTGAACTGAACTGTATACAAAAATAAATGTCAGTGTACAAGTGACAATAAAGTACCAAGTAATGTCTAAAGTATTTCCCAGTGGCTAATGCACTGTGTTGTGATCGACTTCTTTCTTTTATTTGACACTTTTCTCTTAACATGACAACTCTCTTCTTGTGCATCTTTCATTTCCCTCCATAAATCTCCTGGACATGTTTTTGTGCACTGGGAGTGCCAAGTAGAAATGTGTTGTTTTTGCCGAGCGCTCTGCAGTCACGTGCATGCAGGTTGGATGTCAAGGTGATTTTTTGTAACTTGCCTTGCCAACTTCCTGATCAGGTGGAGCATCGGGACAGAGCAGCAGCCGATCGAGGCCAGTGGATTCGATGAAAGATAGAGAGCTCTCTCTGCTTCACTCGGTTCAATTCTGACTCGGGGCTCGTCACTATTCCGTTAGAACCGGTTGCCGACTTCACTGATGCTGCTCGGGGGACGCCAGCCATTTGCTCAACGACGGTGATCTTAGCAACACTGACGTCCAGAGGTATCTCAGGGTTCAAGTACTTGGGGCAGCGCGGTGGCGCAGCGGTAGAGTTGCTGCCTTACACAGACCTGGCTTTGATCCTGACTACAGGTGCTGTCTGTGTGGTGTTTGTACGTTCTCCCTGTGACCCCGTGGGTTTCCCCCGGGTGCTCCGGTGTTTTCCCCACACTCCAAACACGTACAGGTTTGTAGGTTAATTTGGCTTCAGTAAAAACTAGATTGTCCCTGGTGTGTAGGATAGTTCTAGTGTATGGAGATCACGGACTCAATGGGCCGAAGGGCCTGCTTCCATGCTGTATCTCTAAACTAAACTAAAACTCCCTGAAAGTGGCAAAACAAGTCGACTGGTAAAGATGGAGTACAGTCTTGTACTCCATATATACTGTATATATACAGTACAGATGGAGCAGCTGGGCTTGTACACTCTGGAGTTTAGAAGGGTGAGAGGGAATTCTCATTGAAACATATAAGATTGTTAAGGGCTTGGACACACTAGAGGCAGGAACCATGCTCCCGATGTTGGGGGAGTCCAGAACCAGGGGCCCCAGTTTAAGAATAAGGGGTAAGCCATTTAGAACGGAGACCATGAAACACTTTTTCTCACAGAGAGTGGTGAGTCTGTGGAATTCGCTGCCTCAGAGGGCGGTGGAGGCAGGTACTCCGGATGCTTTCAAGAGAGAGCTAGATAGGGCTCTTAAAAATAGCGGAGTCAGGGGATATGGGGAGAAGGCAGGAACGGGGTACTGATTGTGGATGATCAGCCATGATCACATTGAATGGCGGTGCTGGCTCGAAGGGCCGAATGGCCTACTCCTGCAACTATTGTCTATTGTCTAATACGCTTGCCTTCATCGGTCAGGGCACTGAATGCAAGAGTCAGGAAGTCATGTTGCAGTTGAGCACCAGTTGCAACTTTGATTCAGCTGCGTGCAGTTCCGCTCGCCCCATTACATTACAGGAAGGGTTCGGAGGCTTTTGAAGAGGGTGCAGTGGAGGGTTACTAGAATACTGCTTGGATCGGAGGATATTATCTGTCAGGAGATATTGGACAGTCTTGCGTTGTTTTCTCTGGAGGGTTGGAGGCTGAGGGGAGACCAGATGGGAGAATGTAAAGTTACAAGAGGCATAGATAGCAGAGGCACTCCTAGGGAAGAAATGCCACAAGACTAGAGGGCCCAGCATTAAGGAGCGAGGGGTCCATAATTAGTAACTGATCATGATGATACTCCAATGTCAATAGACACAAAAAGCTGGAGTGACTCAGCAGGCCAGACAGCATCTCTGGAGAGAAAGAATAGGTGACTTCAGAGATGCTGTCTGACCCGCTGAGTCTACGATTCTGTGGCAAAAGGAATCCTGTGGGCGTCTGTGAGAGAGAATAAGTAGCATGGTTACAGGAAATAGGGAGCAGAGGAAAAGCACAGATTGTTCTACTGGGGACTGGGACGAACTCGGATAGACCGATAGAAGATATTTGTTGCTAAATATTGAGTTGCATTTACATGAGGATGGACGAGTTCCTTCTTCAGCAAAAAACAGCTGGAAGAACTCAGCGGGTCAGGCAGCATCTGTGGAGGGAATGGACAGACGATGTTTTGGGTCGGGACTGGTCAATCTCTTCATTCCTGTTCACACTCTGGACAGAGAAATATTTTGACAAAAGCCTGAATAATGTACGCACACCAGTGGCGTGTAATGGGACAGTGGGCATGTTGTATATGCGTCATTGTTAAGGATTCGAACACACTCGAGGCAGGAAACATGTTCCCGATGTTGGGGGAGTCCAGAACCAGGGGCCACAGTTTAAGAATAGGGAGTAAGCCATTTAGAACGGAGACAAGGAAACACTTTTTTCTCACAGAGAGTGGTGAGTCTGTGGAATTCTCTGTCTCAGAGAGCGGTGGAGGCCGGTTCTCTGGATGCGTTCAAGAGAGAGTTAGATAGGGCTCTTAAAAATAGTGGAGTCAGGGGATATGGGGAGAAGGCAGGAACGGGGTACTGATTGGGGATGATCAGCCATGACCACATTGAATGGCGGTGCTGGCTTGAAGGGCTGAATGGCCTACTCCTGCACCTATTCTCTATTGGTTTAGTAATCCAGTATCCTGGGCTAAAAAATCCAGGTTAGAGTTAACATAGAAGACTACAGCACATGAACAGGCCCTTCGGCCAACAATGTCTGTGCCAAACATGATGCCAAGACCAACTCTTATCAGCCTGTGCATAATCCATATCCCTCCATTCCCTGCATATCCGTGTGCCTATCCAAAAGTCTCTTACACGCCACTATTGTATTTGCTGCTGCCACTACCTCAGGCACACACCACCCTCTGTGTAAAATAACTTGTTCCGTACATCTCCTTTCAACTTTGCCCTCTGACCTTAACACTAGGCCCTCTGGTATTTGGTTTTCCATTCTGGAATAAAGTCTCTGACTGTCTACCCTATCTATACCTCTCATCATTGTATATACTGATGTCCCTGCAATCTCCAGCATTCAGGAGAAAACTATCCAAGTCTGTCCAATCTCCCCCTGTAGCAAACACCCCCTCATCCAGGCAACATTCTTGTAAAGTTCAAATCCATTTGAAATTTAAAATCAAATTATTTGAAGTAAAAAACTTTTCAGGTACTAGAACAATATATGAAAGGCATTTAGACAGGTACATGGATAGGGAAGGTTTAGAGGGATATGGGCCAAATGTGGGCAGGTGGGACTAGTGTAGATGGGGCATGTTGGTCGGCATGGGCAAGTTGGGCCGAAGGGCCTGTTTTGGTGCTGTGTGACTCTGTGAGAAGCTGGGATTAGTAAGAAATGTTGATGGAGCAGTCAACCGTTACCAAGTGGTGAACAATATTCTGTTGGGAAGTGAACACCTCACCTTGCCGGACCCGTCGGTGATGCCAATCCTGCAACAACATGATCGCCATTTTCCGAAAGTGGGGAAAAAACAGCACGGTGGCGCAGCGGTAGAGTTGCTGCCTCACAGCACCAGAGACCCGGGTTCAATCCTAACTACGGGTGCTGTCTTTACGGAGTTTGTACGTTCTCCCCGTGACCTGAGTGGGTTGTCTCCGAGATCTTCGGTTTCCTCCCACATTACAAAGGCGTACAGGTTTGTAGGTTAATTGGCTTGGTAAACGTAAAAAAAACTGTCCAGCATAAAATTGTCCAACTTCCAGTCTCGTCCCTGGTGGACTCTTCAGAAGGTACAAGGTTAGCGAGGCATTGGAATAAAAGACAGACAGACACACACGCACGCACGCACACACACACACACACACGCACGCACACACACACACACGCACACACACACACACACGCACACACATCCAGAGAGTGAATAACAAAACACATTGTACCTCACCCAGAGAGTAGGATGAGATTTTTTTTAATCTTCCGAGCTTCAAATGCTGAGGGCACCTTTCGGGTTGTTTTGTGCTGCCTGGCACGCTGACATAAATATAGCCTGTCCAAACTACTAACCCAGCCAGAACTTACCAACCGAAGGTAAAAAAAAGCGGACAACTTGGAAACGAGCCTAAATGTAGGCCTCCCCTCTGGGGAGATGATTTGTACATTAATGCAGACAGTAGCTGTGGTCATTTAGATATTAATGTGGGGCGTTGTGAGATTTCAAAGCAGGATTTCTATTTGTTTTATGGTTTTTAAAAAATCTTTATTTGACACAGTTTCTCATATTTTACTACTATACTACTACCTGGGTGGTAGTGTTGCTGCCCAACAGCGTCAGGGTCCCAGGTTCGATCCCGACTATGGGTGCTGTCTGTATGGAGTTTGTACGCAGAGGCAGGTATAATTACAGCGTTTAAGAAACATGTGGGAATGAGCTGTAAGAGGAGGTAGTTGAGGCTGATAGTATAACAACATTTAAAAGGCATTTGGACAGGTACATGGATAGGAAAGATTTAGAGCAGTGGTTCCCAACGTGGGGCGTACGCCCCACAGGGGGGCAATTTGATTTTTAAGGGGGGCAATTGAGCGCGACTGAGGAGGTCTGGGTCCAAATCTTTGATTTTTATTTTTTAGGATTTTCCATCAGGTAAACATATGTGGTTTATGTTTCAGATGTTATTTTGAGTAAATAATTTTTTGGGGGTAAAAAAGGTCTTTATTGTGTAGTTATTACATAATCACCGTGTCATCGCACCACATGGGGGGGGGGGGGGGCATCAGGACTTTAGAGGTGATTAGGTGGGGCATGGCCAAAAAAAGGTTGGGGAACCACTGATTTAGAGGGATATGGGCCAAACGTGGGCAGGTGGGACTGGTTTAGGTGGGGCAGCTTGGTTGGCATGAGCTAGTTGGGCTGAAGGGTCTGTTTCTGTGCTGTACAACTCAATGAGGGAAGGGAACACTAACATTGCAATCCCTGCAAGGGCAGCAGCAGTGATACTGGAGTGAGGGGCAGGATATTTACTGAAGAACCCGAAACATCAGAATGGGGCCCCACACAAATTGGAGGAGCTGCACCTCATGATTCACTTTGGCAGCTTACAACACAACGGAATGAACATGGACTTTTTGTAACTTCAAGTAACCCTTGCATTCCCTCTCTCTCTCTCTCTATCTCTGTCTCCGTCCCTCCCTCACCCTAGTTGCCCTGCTAGCGCCAGTTTGTATCCCTTCATTATCACAACCTCCACAGCCAACAATAGACCTTTGTGGGCTCCACCTTGGTTGAGTGAGTGATGGTGGCTGTGGTTTGTTCTCTACCTTCTCATACCTCGAGTTTCCACTGACTCAGAAGGGTCTCACCCCAAAACGTCACCTATACCTTTTCTCCAGAGATGCTGCCTGACCCGCTGAGTTCCTCCAGCACTTTGTGACCATCTTTGATGTGAGTACTCCAGGAATGAATACTCCAGGGTTAACCTATGATGAGCGTTTGTCGGCACTGGGCCTGTACTCGCTGGAGTTTAGAAGAATGAGGGGGGACCTCATTGAATCAAACAGAATAGTGTATTCTTGGATAGAGTGGCTGTGGGGAGGATGTTTCCATTAGTGGGAGAGTCTAGGACTAGAGGTCACAGCCTCATAATTAAAGGACGTTTTTTTGGACGGAGATGAGGGGAAATTTCTTTAGTCAGAGTGTGGTGAATGTGTGGAATTCTTTGCCACAGAAGGCTGTGGAGGCCAAGTCAGTGGATATTTTTAAGGCGGAGATAGATAGATCTTGATTAGTACGGGTGTCAGAGGTTATGGGGAGAAGGCAGGAGAATGGGGTTAGGAGGGAGAGATAGATCAGCCCTGATTGAATGGGCCAAATGGCCTAATTCTACACCTATCACTTATGACATTATAAACCAGCATCTGCAGTTCCTTCATACAGATTTCCTCACTCCTTGCCTTATACAGCCTTTGTGGTTTTATCTAAAGGATCCACTCAGAATATGAAAGTGTTTGGGACACAGGGCTTCTAGGATCTGATTTGTTTGTTGGAACCTGTATTGGGCTGGATGGAAATGCTAACTAGACAGACTGATTTTCAGACGGTTCACATTGCACATTCCTGCTTGGTCAGCAAAATCCGAATGATCAAATATGACAATCTCCAGTTCGCTCTCCATCCAATCCCTCGGTAGATCCCATCCCAAGATGGGCCTGATTGGTCCTGGTAGATGTTATCCCCGCCTTCCAACACCCACGATTGGTCTGACACCACTCCTGTCCACCCGGTGTGATTGGTTCATATTCACAACCTGTCATCTTTGTCCAGTTTAGAGATACAGCACGGAAACAGGCCCTTCAGCCCCTCAAGTCCACGCTCACCATTCACACTAGTTCTACTTTCTCATCCCACTTTCTCACCAGGGACAATTTACAATTTTCAAGAAGGAACTGCAGATGCTGGAAAGTCGAAGGTCGACAAAAATGCTGGAGAAACTCAGCGGTTGTGGCAGCATCTATGGAGCGAAGGAAATAGGCAACGTTTCGGGCCAAATCCCTTCTTCAGACTTTACAATTTTACTGAAGCCGAACCTGTACGTCTTTGGAGTGTTGGAGGAAATCGGAACACCCGGAATAAACCCACGCAGGTCACGGGCAGAACGCACAAACCCCGTACAGACAGCGCCCGTAGTCAGGATCAAACCCGGGTCTCTGGCGCCGTGAGGCCGCAACATTATCGCCGCCCTTTATCTTCCCCAGTAGAAGAAAAAAAGAGGCAGAATTTCCTTGTGAGACTGATACTTGCGTAGATTAATGAAGACATTATTTTTGTTTAATTCACTTTTTAGGAATGTGGGCTTCTTTGAAAGGCTAACATTTCTTGCCAATCCCTCATTGACCTTGAGAAGGTGATGGTGACCCTCCTACTCAGTTCAACAATGCAGTCATTCTAGTGAAGATACTCAGTGGGAATTAGCCCAATTAGCACGAAGGTGGCACATTTTCAAACCAAGATGGTGCGTAGATTGGAGGGCAACGTGCAAGACACAGTGTTCCAATAGTTCTTAGGTGGAGGGATAGGTTCAGAGATACGGCACGGAAACAGGCCCATCGGCCCACCCAGTCCAGGCCGACCTTTGACCACCCCTTCACACTAGTTCTATGTTATCCCACTTTTTCATCCACTATCTGCACACTAGAGGCAATTTAAGGCCAATTAACCTTCCAAATCCACACGCCTTTGGCATGGCCAGTGGTCACAGGGGGAGAGGTGGAAGAGGGACAGAGGGGTAGGGGGAAGGGGGTGGAGGGAGAGAGGGAAGGGGGGTGGGGGAGAGAGGGATGGGGGTGGGGGGAGGAGGGGGGGGGGGAGGAGGAGGGGGAGGAGAGGGGTGAGGAGAGGGAGATGGAGAGGGAGAGGAGAGAGGGGTGGGGGAGGGGTGGGGAGGGGGAGAGAGGAGGAGAGGGGAGGGGGAGATGGGGGTACCACCATGAGATACCACCTCCAGTTTAAATTCCATTTGGAATATTTTGGAGGACCAAGAAACCCAAGGAGAACGTGCAAACTCCACACGGGCAGCACCCGAGGTCAGGATCGAACCGGGGTCTCTGGTGCTGGGAGGCAGCGGCTCTACCCGCTGCGCAAATGTGCCGCTTGGAGTATTATTTAAGGGAGAACTGCAGATGCTGGTTTAAATCGAAGGTGGACACAAAATGCTGGAGTAACTCAGCGGGACAGGCAGCATCTCTGGAGAGAAGGAATTGTCGACGTTTCGGGTCGAGACCCTTCTTCAGACTGAAGTAGCTGCTCGGAGTAGCCTGGCTGAGCAACTTCGGAGTATGTTGTGGAAGGTGCTCAGGGCAGCCCCTGATGCATTGGTGGTGAAGGGAATGAGTGTTTGTGGTAGTGAATGACATTACACTGTCCTTGGTTATGTTGAAGCTTCGAGTTGGTTTTGTTTAGTGTAGTTCAGAGATGCATGCCTAAAACAGGCCCTTCAGCCCACCGAGTCCGCGCCGACCAGCGATCCCCACACATTAACACTATCCTACACACACCAGGATCAATTTACACATACTTCAAGCCAATTAACCTACAAACCTGTACGTCTTTGGAGTGTGGGAGGAAACCGAAGATCTCGGAGAAAACCCACGCGGGTCACGGGGAGAACGTGCAAACTCCGTACAGTCAGCAGCCGTAGTCGAGATCGCACCCGGGTCTTCAGCGCTGCAAGGCAGCAACTCTACTGCTGCGCCACCGTGCCGGTAAGCTGCTGAACCCGGGCCAGTGAACAATGTCCTTCACACTCCAGACTCATAGAGTTGCCTGGCATGGAAACAGGCCCTTCGGCCCAAAGTGATCATGCCCACAGGAATGTGGGGAGAATAAAATGAGATTAACGTAAAATAAATTCATAGGTCATAGGAGCAGAATTAGGCCATTTGGCCCATCAAGTCTACTCCGCCTGATCTATCTCTCCCTCTCAATCCCATTCTCCTGCCATCTCCACATAACCCCTGACTATTCAGGAATCTGTTAATCTCTGCCTTACCAATACCCAATGACTTGGCCTCCACAGCCGTCTGTGGCTGTGAATTCCACACATTCACCATCCATGATGTTTGGATTGTACTTGTTTGGCTAAAAGGTTTGTTTCTATGCCGTACGGCACTATGACAAACGCAGCAATGCTTCTTCTGAAGATTAGTCAACATTTTGGCACTGGTCATCCCTCTCAAACCAAAAGCCAACATGCTGTTACCTCAGAGAAGTATTCCTGCCCTTCCTCTCTGCTGGTCATCCTAACATAACTTCTCAACCATTTAAGCATTTCTGAAGTGCTGAGATTTTGGAAAAGCATTTGACAACTTGCACCAGTGAATCTCTCAGAAGCTGCATTGCCACAATTGCAATGTTATCTATGTTAGTCATTGAGATCTAGGATAGTGTCACGGTGGCGCAGCGGTAGAAATGCTGCCTCATGGCATCAGAGACCCGAGTACGATCCTGACTACGAGTGCTATCTGTGTGGAGTTTGCATGTTCCCCGTGTGACTGCTCCAGCTTGCTCCCAAGCTCCAAAGACTGGCAGGTTTGTAGGTTAATTGGTTTCTGTAAATTGCCCCTAGTGTGGAGGACATAGAACTAGTGTCCCAGTGGTACACTGATGGTTGCCGTGGGCTCGGTGGGCCGAAAAGCCTGTTTCTACACTGTATCTCTGAACTAAACTAAAACGTCATTAATTTATTTATTTGTTTGTGAATATTTTTATTAGAAGCAGTGTTCAAAAGTATAAACCGCATAATACATTTATTGGACAGCTTCCATTTTGATTTTAGCAAAGATGAAATAGAAAAAGAGAGAAAGAGCAAGAAAGAAATAAAGTGAAAGGGAAAGTGAATGTGTGAGAATAGAACCCCTAAACTACCAAATGAGTTTAGTCAAAGAGTGAGTAAATAAAAACTTTAAAAAATAAAACGACAAAAACGAAAAAAAGGAAAAAAAAGTGTTGATATACCTACTTCATTTCTCTCTTAAAACTTAACTTAACTAAAACTTAAACCAATATCCTGCCCATCGATTATCGTATTTTGACTTATTTGATTTATAAGAGGCCAATCAGCCCATCGGGTCTGTGCCAGCTGCCAAGAGATAAACCCAATTGGTCCTATCCCCTTCTCTTATTTCCTTAACCCTACAATTGATTCTCGTGCTAATTAATTGCCCTTTGATTCTTCTCGCCATCAACCTATAAGGGTTTTATTGACTCAGCAGGTGACAATGCTCAGAACTTAAAACTATTTTGGGTAGACCTGTTTTCTTCACTAATGCACCCAAAACCATGTTGTAGGAAAGATGTTGTCAAGCCGGAAATGGTGCGGAGACGATTTACCTGGACGTTGTCAAGACTCGATGGTTTGAGCCAAAGATCCTATAGCGAGCAAGATAGATCACTCCTGCTAAATGCAATGGGCTGACGTGTAGTACACAACGGAGCGGAACATGGGCCTTTTTTTCAACCATTTCCATAACCCGACCCGACCCGACTTGCAGTGTAATCAACGTTGCGGGGGAACAGTTTGTGTTAATAAATTTAAATTCTGAAAATGAGGAGAAGATTTTTACCAAATAACTTTTATTTTTACGAGGATGTTTCCGTAACCGGCTTCCGTCTCCGCACTAATATCTTTGCTCCGCTACGGGATCTTTGGTGCGGAGACGGAAGCCGGTTACGGAAATGGGGCCGAAAATTACCCATGAATCTGCCCATGACCATACATCGTCCAATGGACTATCTTGCTCGCTATAGGGTCTTTGGTTTGAGCTATAGGGAGAGGTTAAGCAGGCTAGGACTCTATTCCTTGGAGCGCAGGAGGATGAGGGATGATCTCATAGAGGTGCACAAAATCATGAGAGGAATAGATCGGGTGGACGAGTTTCTTGACAGAGTTGGGGAATCGAGAAGCATAGGACATAGGTTTAAGGTGGGGGGGGGGGAAGGAAAGATTTAATAGGAATCTGAGGGTAACCTTTTTCACACAAAGGTTGGTGGGTGTCTGGAACGAGCTGCTGAAGGAGATATTTAAGAAGGAACTGCAGATGCTGGAAAATCGAAGGTAGACAAAAGTGCGGGAGAAACTCAGCGGGTGCAGCAGCATCTATGGAGCGAAGGAAATCCACTCCCTACACATTAGAGGCAATTTCACAGAGGCCAATTAACCTGCAAACCTGCACGTCTTTTGGATGTGGGAGGAAACTGGAGAAAACCCACACGGTCACAAAGCAGACGTGCGAACTCCGTACAAACAGCACCAGAGGTCAGAATCGAACCCGGGTCTCCGGCGCTGTGAGGCAGCAGCTCTACCCGTGGCACCATTTTGCCACCCTTTCAGACGAAGTAGTTCCCAACCAATTATTTTAAAGTCTGAAGAAGGGTGTGGACCCGAAACGTCACCTGTCCATGTTCTCCAGAGATGCTGACTGATCCGCTGAGTTAATCCAGCTGTATTTGTGCTGAAGAAGGAACTCATTCATATTCATGTCAATGCTGTTCATTAGGATGGCAACAAATAATCTTATAATGGGCCATTATTTTAAAGTATTTTTTAAAGTTAATGGGATTTGAACAATTGATTGTTACTTGACCTTTAGCATATGATGAGCATTTGACGGCACTGGGCCTCTACTCGTTGGTGTTTAGAAGGTTGAGGGGGGACGTCATTGAAACGTACAGAATAATGTAAGGCATAGATAGAGTGGATGTGGAGAGGATGTTTCCACTGGTGGGAGAGTCTAGCACCAGAGGTCGTAGCCTCAGAATTAAAGGTTGCTCTTTTAGAAAGGAGTTGAGGAGGATCTTCTTTAGCCAAAGAGTAGTTAATCTGTGGAACTCATTGCCACAGAAGGCTGTGGAGGCCAAGTCAGTGGATATTTTTAAGGCAGAGATAGACAAATTCTTGATTAGAACGGGTGTCAAGGGTTATGGGGCGAAGGCAGGAAAATAGGATTATGAGGCAGAGATCAGCCATGATTGAATGGTGGAGTAGACTCGATGGGCCGAATGGCCTAGTTCTACACCTATAACTTGTGAACTTAGGTGAGGAATGGTTGAATCAGTGTAGGACAGTGAGCTGAGGGTGGGAAGGATCATTAGACAATCGATTGGAAGATCAGATTGCCTTTGTGGACTGAATGGAGGGATGACTTACAGCAACTAGAACAGCAGATGCCCGCATCTGGAACAAAAACAGAAGTGCTGGAAGAACTCAGCGGGCCAGACAGCATCTGCAGAGGGAATGGATGTAGGTTAATTGGCTTCTGTTAATTGTACATTGTCCCTAGTGTGTAGGACAGTGTTAGTGTACAGGGTGATCGCAGGTCGGGACGTACTCGGTAGGTCGAAGGGCCTGCTTCCACGCTGCATATCTGCACATGTCCTCCCCATATTCCCATCCTCCCTCCCCAAAATTCCCATCCCATCTTACCATTCCCTTCATATTCCCCTCCGCATATTCCCATCCACCCAAACATTCCCATTCCCCCCATTATCCTCATCCCCCTCCCCAAATCACACCTCCCCATCCCACAGATTCCCATCTGACCTACAGACAGACCCTGCTCGTCTTTGAAATGTGGGAGGAAACCGGAGCGCCTGGAGGAAACCCACACGATCACAAGGAGAATGTGCAAACTCTGTACACAGAGTACTCCAATTCAGAGTTGTGAATTCTCTGCCACAGAAGGCAGTGGAGGCCAATTCACTGGCTGTTTTCAAGAGAGAGTTAGATATAGCTCTTCGGGCTGACGGAATCAGAGGATATGGGGGAGAAAACAGGAACGGGGAACTGATTCTGGATAATCAGCCATGATCATATTGAATGGTGGTGCTGGCTCGAAGGGCCGAAGGGCCTAACCCTGCACTTATTTTCTATGTTTCAATGTTTCTTTCACCCCTCCCCAAATCCCAGTCCTCCATCCACTCCCTGTTTCCCCATCACCCCTCGTAATGGATGGGCAACGTTTCAGATTGGGTCCCTTCTTCAGACTGAACAGAAATGTCAGAACTGGTCAAGTCGCATCTGTGGAAAGAAAATTAATAGTCTAAACTAAACTAAACAAAACAGCGACTGAGGGCAGTAATTGGGCAAACATGTGCCATCTCCACTAATCCTGCACAAGGCACAGTGGCGCTGCGGTCGAGTTGCAGGGACCTGGGTTCGATCCCAACTACGGGTGCTGTCTGTACGGAGTTTGTCCGCTCTCCTCGTGACCCACGTGAGTTTTCTCCGAGATCTTCGGATTCCTCCCACACTCCAAAGACGTACAGGCTTGTAGGTTAATTGGCTGGGTATGAATGTAAATTGTCCCTAGTGTGTGTAGGATAGTGTTAATGTGTGGGGATCGCTGGTCAGCGCAGACCCGGTGGGCCGAAGGGCCTGTTTCCACGCTGTATCTCTGAACTAAGCTAAACTAAGACAACACATGCACCACTGGATTCATTTATATTTGAAGTAGTAACATTTCCTTCGCATAATTTCTTATCCTGGAGAACACCGCATGTTACAGAAGTGATAATTGATATTTATTGCAATGTAATTATTGTTACATGTGGAAGAAACCAACATAGTTATTATTTGGTCGATCATTAGGTACATTTGACAATGCAGGATACAATATTAGTCTCTATAGTTCCATTCATCTCATTGTCAAATCAACAGCGTGGACAGAGAGAGATAGACTTGATTAGTAAGAGCGTCAAAGGTTACTGGGAGAATGGAGTTGAGAAGGAAATTAGATCAGCAACGATCAAATGGAGGAGCAGACTCGACGGGCCAAATGGCCTAATTCTCGTCCTATGTCTTATGGTCTTGTGAACCTCCTCTTGTGATTTTGCACTGTTAGCAGGGACACGGTGGCGCGGCGGTAGAGTTGCTGTCTCACGGCGCCAGAGATCCGGGTTCGATCCTGACTGCGGGTGCTGTCTGTGCGGAGTTTGCACGTTCTCCTTAAGGCCATGTGGGTTTTCTCTGGGAGCTCCGGTTTCCTCTCACATTGTGCTGGTTTGCAGGTTAATTACCTTCTGTAAATTGCAGTCTACTCCACCACTACAAAGAAAACTTGCCCCGTACATCTCCTTTAAACTTTGCCCCTCTCATCTCAAAGCTATCCCTTCTAGTCTTTGATATTTCCATCCTGAGAAAAGGTATAGTTCGGTTTGCTTTAAAGACGCAGCACAGAAACAGGCCCTTCGGCCCACCGATTCCACACTGACCATCGATCGCCCATTCACACTAGTTCTATGTTATCCCACAATCGCATCTACCTCCTATACACTAGGATACAGTGGCCAATTAACTTGCAAACCACTCATCTTTGGGTTGTGGAAGGGAACCGGAGCAAACCTATGACTGACTATCTTATCTATGCCTCTCATCATATCATATACTTATTAAAAGTCTGATCTTGTTTATAGTGCGTATATATGTATATGTGTCTGTATATATATGTGTGTGTATATGTGGTTGTCCTTACATCTTCACAAAAACACTACGCGGTAACGATAACACTTTTACATATTCCGATTGACATTTTTCCCGTCGAGGCCGGGATCACCTTATCTGAACATTTCATGCTTTATGTCTTGACTTATTCTCGACTCATTACTGATAAAAAGTCATAAAAAGTCAAAAGACTTTGAAATTAAAACCACCAGCTCAACCGATGACATCACAATGGCTCCGCTAGCAGAGACCAGCCTCAATGAAGATTTCATCCTATATTGAACTCGTTATTCGCGATTAAAGCTTTAAAAGTGCCAACTTTCACAAGATTTTTACATATTCTGATTCACATTTTACCCCTCGAGGAAGAGACCACCTTCACTGAACATTTTATGCTTTATTTCTCAACTTATTACTGTTTAAAGTTTAAAAAAAATCAAAATACCTTGAATTTCAAACCGACCAGCTTCAACTGATGGCTCGGCTAGCAGGGGGGTGGGCGAATTGATGTTGCAACACGTAGGGCAAGTGCAATTGGAATTTTTTTTAAAGATCAATGCGAAGGAAGGCAAGGGGAGTGCTGGAATCTTACCTTCGGGAACGGGTTGAGTTGGAGGACCACACCTCCTGTAGGGGCTACGGCTAGGGAACGGGTGCGTTGGGGGAGCAGACCCAACAGGTCTGCACTTGGTCTAGTAATTTTATATAATTCTATCAGATCTCCCCACCATCTCCGGCATTCTGACGAAAACATACCAAGTCCGTCCAATCTCCTTGCAGCTAATGCCCTCTAATCCAGACATCGTGCTGGTAAATATTGTTAGATGGGTCTGAAGGTGGCTTCTGATGCAAAGGGTCAGTCTGAAGAAGGGTTCTGACCCAAAACACTGCCTATCCATATTCTCCAGGGAAGCTGCATGACCCAGTGAGTTACTCGAGCATTTAGTATCTATCTTTGGTATAAACCAGCATCTGCAGTTCCTCGTTATTATATGTAGGAAGAATTTGCAGATGCTGATTTAAACCGAAGATAGATTCAAAAAGCTGGAGTAATTCAGCGGGACAGGCAGCATCTCTGGAAAGAAGGAATGGGTGATGTTTCAGGTCAAGACTCAAAAGGTCACCCATTCCTTCTCTCTAGAGATGCTGCCTGTCCCGCTGAGTTATTCCAGCTTTTTGTATCTATCCTTGCTATTATATTATCATTCAGGTAAACCTCCTCTGCACCCTTTCCAAAATCTTCACATACATACCAAAAAGCCCTCCCTCCATTCTGAATTCACCTTCTCATTTACTGACACCCCACCCCCACCAACTTAATTGTCCTATTCAGCACCAGTCTGAAGCTGAACGGCTCATCCATGGTGGGAGGGAAGTCAGGCAGATTGCCAAAACCTGGTGTAGACAAGAAAGATCAGGTGTTTCTAATGTGAATCATCTGCCAACGAGCTGGGACGGAGAGAGTCACCAATGACATAAATAGGGGGCGTCGGGCGATGAGCGTTGTTGCAAAACGTCTTGATTTATTTTAAAGATTTTTTTTACACCCCTTGGTCACTGTTGCAATTTCATTTTTTTTTGTGTTTGTTTGTCTCTCTCAGTGTGTGTGTGTGTGTTGGGGGGACGAGCGAGGGCTGTGCTCGGAAAGGTGACCATGGCTTTTTCTCTGGTAAGGAAAATTGTTACAAGGAGAGGGAGGGAATGCGCCAAGAGTGCGTCACGACAGTAACAGGAGCTCACACGACACTACGGCCGGCGGCTGCTGACAAGAGGGGAGAGAGGGAGAGAGAGCAATATGTCTGGCAAATAATTTTAATTTTAAAACAAAATGTTGTTATTTTGCCTCTCTACAATTCAACTCTGAGGTGGAGCCTGCGTGCAAGCTGCCTTGCAAGCTATTTCCAACTTTGAGTGCACCGGTTTTTTTGTGTAAAGTGTCGCAATATTTTACCGTTTGTATGTTTTAATTATTGTCTTATTCTTACCCCTTCCCGAATGCAGTCTGGCGTTGATCCACGGTGTTAGTGTTGCTCCCTTTCTTTCCCTTGTGAGGGTGCGGTTAGCAACAGTGGCGCGCCTTGACAGGGGAGAGGTCTTGAGCTGATGAAAATATTCCTGTGCCAGCAACTATTGCTTCTCTTTGCTGCTGCTGTTGCTGTGCTTTACAGTGCAGTCTGCATTTAACCGTCCAGACTCCAGCTTATATGTTTTAATTGCCTTTTAAAGTGAACAATGTTACGCCCTTGCATGGCTTAGTTTAACAATTTTTCTAATTGTGTCAAGAGTCTTAATTATCATCGTATGTCCCAGTTAAAACAATGAAATTCTTTCTTGCAGCAGCTCAACAGAATATAAACATATAAAGCTAGTTTTAAATGTATAATGTTTTGAAATTGTCTTTGCCATCCAAACTGAAAAGGGGCCTGCATATATATATATATATTTATATTTATATATTTATTTGCAAACTAGTGCATTAGATTTTGACTTAAAGGTTCCATGCACATGGGTGCAAGACTTTCGGCAAAAGGCATGTTCGTGCGTTTTATAGTTGCAAATGCAAAAGAAAAAAGCACAGTTGAGGTAGCCGGCAAGAGGGTTTGCGGCAATAGCCGATATCTAGCATGGGTGCATGCATCTGTGTGTGTATATATATATACACGCCTTTTGGCAAAAGGCTTCTAGGATTGTTTGTGCATTTTCTTGCAAATGCAAAAAAAAATCACAGATGGGAAGGTTGCCGTCAAGAGGTTTTGCAGATATCAGCTTGATATCTAGCCTGTGTACATATGCATGTGTGTGTTTATGTGTTGGCTGCATCGCTCCCGGGTCTGCTCGCTCCCGCCCGCCTGTCTGCACGTGGAGCAGACGAAGGGCCGGCGCGCGCCGGGGCCACGTGCGTTTGTTTACCAACCCGCCCTGGACGGGCAACGGCAACCGCGGGGGGGGGAGGGTGGGTGACCGACTAAACGACTAAATACAGCCACCGACCCAACTGGGTAGGGTGCTTGTGCTTTGCATTGCACCGCCTCTATTTCCTACTTGAGAGGGGAAAGGGCGTCTGGTCGCGAAATTATTCGCGATTGTGGCGGCATTGAGAATGAGGGCACCCCTCCTCTCTGGAAGATGGGGTAGCCCGGAGAGGCGGGACGATGGCTGGGGGGCGGGGATTGGCCCGGGCGGTGATAGACGGGCGAGTGGGCCAATGGGCGGGCGGCGAGGTCGGGTCAGTCGGAGCTGGGCTGAGGCGGCGCTCGGTAACGGCGCAGAGGGGCGGCGGCTGGGACGGTGGGAGGAGGGGTAAGTGCGGGCGGGCCGAGCGGGGAGGGGACGGCAGTGAGCAACTCTCAGTGGCCGAGCAACAACGGTAATCTGAGACACGGTGGAGAGAGAGAGAAGGGGGTAAAGGGGACGATGAGGGTGAATGGTGAAGTGGTCTGAGGCGGGCGGACGGACGCCGTCAGGGCGGCGGGCGGGAAGGTGTCGAGGCCCGCGGGCGCCCGTCGTGTCGCGCCCCTCCCCCCCCCCCCCCCCCGGCGCTGGGGAACGCGCGCCTCCCCGTGGCGGGAGCGCGCACTGGAGCCCCCGGCACAGGCCTGGATGGGCCCGCAGACCTTGAGGCTTGGAAGATGGGCACTGCTGGAGTAACTCAGCGGGTCGGGCATCATCTCTGCTAGAGAGAGTCGGAATGTGATGACTCTTCTTCACCCAGTCATTTTCTCCAGAGGTGTTGCCTGACCCGCTGAGTTACTCCAGCATTTTGTGTCCATCTTCGGTGTAAACCAGCATCTGCAATTCCTTACTACACAGTGTGGCTCCTACACCCTCTCATCTCCCCCCCCCAGGCAATTATAACCCACTCACACCCTCCTGTCACCTTGTTCACCTGAAGGTCGACACAACATACTTGAGTAACTCAGCTGCTTGGACAGCACCTGGGGAGAAAGAATGGGTTTCAGAAGGAACTGAAATCGAAGGTAGACAAAAGTGCCGGAGAAACTCAGTGGGTGCAGCAGCATCTATGGATCGAAGGAAATTGGCAGCGTTTCGGGCCGAAACCCTCCTTCAGACAGAATGGGTGATGTTTCGGGTAGAGACCTTGTTCAGATTGAGAGTCAGGGAGAGGAAGATATGGAAAGGTTAAAGTGTGAAAATACAGATCAATGGGGATGATGATCAAGGAAAAAGTAGAATGGTTCATTGTTTAGCTGAGGGGAAGGTGACAACGAAGCATACAATCAGGACAGTGAAACTAGTCAGAACTACGATGGGGGAGGGGCAGACAGGGAAAGTAAGGGTTATGAAGTTGAATAAATCAACATTAATAAGCCTCCATAGCGGAAGTGAGGTGCTGTTCCACCAATTTGTGTTGAGCCTCACTATGACAGTGGAGGAGGCCTTGAACAGAAAGGTCAGTGGGAATGGGAGGAGGGGTTAGTGTTTGACAACCGGGAGATCACGTAGGCTTAGGTGCACTGCAGTTCACCAACTATATTGAATCGCCTAGCTTAACTTTCCTTGTAAAATTGCCCAACTTTTTTTTTATCGTAACTAGGGATTTTTCCTTTCAGAACAACGAGCGCGGCTCTGGACAGGATTGCTGGGATGTGCCCCGCTCCACCGAGACTCCAGCCTTGTCTACCTGCAGTAATGCTGACATCTTCCGCAGAATAAACGCAATGTTGGACAACTCTCTGGACTTCTCAGGAGTCTGCACCACTCCCATCACCAAGGGTCGCAGGGAGAATGTGGGAGGTAATGCATTGGCAGGGAATAAATGTGGTAGATTTTTTCTTTTTGCTTGGTTCCAATATATGTTGGGGGTTAGGGCGGGGATTGAGTGCAGTTTTCGTATGCGCACTTGATTGAGATGGTTCTTTGTTCTAGTGTAGAATTGCAAGGTTTACAAAAAGGGCACAAGTGTTGAGTAATTTGGCAGGTCAGGCAGCATCCTTGGAGAACATAGATAGGTGATATTTTTAAACGGGGCCCCTCGTGTCTGGATGTCTGAAAAGGTACTGACCCGAAACATCACCTAGTCATGTTTTCCAGACCTGAGTTGATTTCAGTTTTAGTTTACTTTATTGTTATATGTAATGTGGTTTTGTTACGTGCTAACCAGCACTTTGTCCTTTATTGTTCTAGTGCTTTATTTTTAATGTAAAGTGTTTCACAGGATTAACAGCACCTGCAGAGATAGGCAGCGATGACTGAAACTTGGTCAGAGGTAGGTTTTGAGGTGAATTTTAAAAGGCAATTGTTCAGTGAGGGAATATCAGAGTTGGGCTCCTGTGCAACCAACTGCACAAGTAGTAATGTAAAGATGCTTCAAATTGGGATAAACCAGAGGCTGGCTTATGGGCAAATGGGAATGACAGATCATACAAAAATGGTTAAAGATGAAAGCCATGGTCATTTAGAGCATGGATGCTAGGTAGGCGACTTGAATTGTACTCGGCACGTCTGATTCATTGGCTTTTAATGTGGCTTAAGTTTACAATATATGACATCCTTGTACAGTAGGAATTGTTTTCCACATTCTGAAGATTTTATTGTTATAGGTAGGTGGGAATGGAAGCAATATAATTTATCTTAACTTGAACTTAAATGTCATTAATGACTTGTGGGCTTGCAAGGAAATAGTAACATTTTAAATGTTTTGGTTCTTTTGCTTCCTCTGAATGCGCATTCTTTTACCCAGAATCAAAAACCAGAGTACATAGGTTTATGGTGAGGGGGGCAAGATTTAATGGGAACTGAGGCAACTTTTTCAGAGGGTGGAGGGTATATGTAACGAGCTGCCAGTTGGTATTTGAGGTAGCTGCTATAACAGCATTTTAAAGACACGTGGACAGGTACATTGATAGGATGGGTTTTGAGGCATATGGCTTACATGGGCAAATTGGACTAGCTTGGATGGGGCATCTTGGTTGCTGTTGACAAGTTGGGCAAAAAGGCCTGTTTCCATGTTAAATTACTTTTATTTATGTTAATTGATGTTTATGGCTTCTATTATTTTAAAGTAATTTGGATGCTTTAGATGTTAATTGTAGGTATGTTATGGCTTGTTTAATTTATTGCCCATGAATTTTAACCTGTAGTTGTGACTCCATAGATAATAGTAATGACCAGTTTGTAGATGGCAAGATTTCAGAAGTGTAGATGAATTTGGCCAAGTTATGGATACAATATAGATTTTGTTAAAGGTTCCTGGGTGGTGATGTATACAAATTAAACATTAACCCGCAGGTACTGTTAAGAATTAGAATTGGGTTTTATTGCAAGATGCTTTGAGTTCGAGGGACATCTTGCTTCAATTATACAGGTTCCTAGTGAGACCACATGGGATCATTTCAAATCTGGTCTCACTACAAAAAAATAATGTGAAAGATTACGAGAAAGAAGCTTAAGGAGTTTGACCTATGACTATAGTTTATAATGTGGTGATCTGACTGCAACATGTTTTTTTGCTGGGAGTGACATGTTTGAAGTGGAGCTAGTTTCCATTGACTATTTTGGTTTGAACTAGAATCAATCTCAAAAGTGGTGTGCCATTCAGTACAGGTGAGAAATGTCCTTGCCCAGGTTTGGAATTCTCCAACCCCAAAAAATATTTGGGGCATTTCAATTTTTGACATTGAAAATTATGAAAATTTAAACGTGTGGACAATGGGCAATGTTTTTGAATGATCGAGCAGGTATATGGGTCTGAATGGCTTCTTTCTCTGTGTAATTATAATGGTTGGATATGCCTAACCCAGCACATCAAGATTTTCTAGGTGTTTGCAGAGCAATGACAATTTAGTTTGTCTGGCTTCCAGAGGACCAAATGAATTCTGTTTTTACATTAAATAACTAAACTGCCACTCAAGATGAGACACTTTCAAGATTGCGACCATTGATTAAACTACGTGCAAACATTGCAGTCTGACCCAAGTGTTCCAATTTGATACATGGAGCTAATTTGTAAAATAGGCTATCTTAACACTGTTTCTGATCTGCCTGTAGCCTACTTTCTGATCCACAACAGCTTAAAATTGTATACAGCAAGTCCTCTGTGCTTTCTGAAGAACATTTGGCATATATTCAGTTGCATGTAATTATTATCCCTGACTTTTGAAGTTTTTAAGTGAAACTTGTCTTGTGTATCATTAAGGAAGAATCAAGAATTCTAAAAGCTGACCTAGTCTGTGACACCTGTATTTTGAGGAATAAATTGAAAACCAGTAAATGGCTATTTAGCTGTTCTTGAAACTCAACAGTATAATCAAATACTGTCAAAAATAATTAAAATGTTCTTTGTTTTTCCAATAGCCTAACTGGCATCCTATAAGTTAGTCAAGATTGGGAAGATTGTGTTCATTTCAAACTAAATGCATGAGAAGTTTATCACGTGCTCTGTCAAGGCATTTTGAGATTCTAAACTTAGTTTTTCTAATCTGTGCAGTGTTCCTCTCTAACCCCTCTTGATTTCATCTTCATAGTCTTCAAGTATGCTCTCCTAAATTTGCCTTTTGTAAATTCTTTACTTCAATTTCTTCATCTTTCAGCTGACCTTGCTTTGGAATTGTCCACACATGCTTATTCCTCTCTTAATCCTTTCACTGTGGTCCCATTGTATAGAGACCTATGGTAAAATGTGTTTTTGAGAATAATTGCTGATTTGGTCAAACTTGATAATTGAAGATGTTGGTGGTCAATATCTTGTGCATTTAGATATTGAGGTCAGAATGTGATGACACTTTGTCACCTAACAACTTTGCTTAAACATTGATACTTCACTATGTACCACAGCCTTTCTGGTGAATACAAGTGCATCATGATAAAATGTGCAATGCCACATACAAATATTGTTTTCAATATTGGTTTTTAAGTGGGTGGTCAGCAACTGCCGTAAGTGCTGAAATTAAACCAAGAGCAGTTTCAAAGGATCTTTTTGCCCTGCTGAACTAATTACATCAAACGTATACCTGTGCAGCAAACATATCTATTGGTCTTCAAACTCCACGAGCCACCTTAGCTTCATGTGTCGGCATAGTTTTTTTAATTTCTGTCTTCTCATTAAATTTTAAATTGTTTGACTTTTGCTAGGTGTGTTGTTTTTCTTATGTATATGAAAGCCATAATAAGGTGGTTGTTGAGTATTTTGAGAAGCCAACAGACCTTCAAAGTAAAATAAACATTGTAATTGGTATCATTAAAATTATTGAATTTTGTAAACTCTATTATGGTAAGAAATCAACATTTTCACTCTGTCTGGTCCAGAGATTTATTCTCTGAATCTAATTTAAATGTCAAGGACTTTTGTTGAAACCTATTACCTGGGTGGATCAGTGGCACACCATATAGTGCAGCTAACTCATGACTCCAACCAACCTGCTTATATTCTGACCTTTGCTATCTGTGTACAGTTTCCATAGTATCCTAATGTCCAGTAAGGATTCTCTTGGATATCCAATGTCCAAAAGACTTGGTTAGATTAGAAACACGAGACAATATGCTGCAATCTGGTGGAACAAACAATCTGCTGGAGAAACTCAGTAGGTTGTGCAGTGGTTGTGGGGGTGGAATCATTTTGCATCTCTCATCGCATTAGTTGCTCAACTCGGTTCCTCCAGTAAATTGTTGATGTGGCTAGATTGATTTACTGCTGTAAATTGACCTTTCTGCAGATAGAGTTGGGAATAATTTCAAGGAAAATGTGGGGGTAGGATTGCTGAGCTGGCCAAAAAATGGTTGGCTGAATGGCTTTCAATGATATGAAGAAGCGCTTATCCACGATCAATATTGAAGCTTGGGGTTTGATTCTTGCACAAGCATTCCCAAAAGTTACTAGTACTGAAGGTAATTGCACTCATTAATGCTACTTCTCAATACACTCTTTTAACACTTTCCATCTTTCCTTCCCAAATGTTTCACAAACCCAATTGGTTGACCATTTGTCTTGTAAATTTGTATGAGTGAAATGCACAATTGAATTGAATACTTTATTGTCACAGGTGACGTCACAGTGAAATTCTTTGCTTGCATATCTAAGGTATGCAAGTAGTTGCCTGTAAAGGGCGCCTAGAAAGTTACAAAGTACCTCCTCGCCAGATTCCCTTGTTCTCCTCTCCCCCCACCGCCCCCACCGCTGTCCTACGCGCCAGGTCTTCCATTGTCCATCGCTCTTCCCCCTCCCTCACAATTATCTGATTTTTGAAGACTAGGTGTTTTAAATTTCCCATTGTCACTTATTATATTTCCGCTATTGTACAGTCAAACTTTAGAAATTAGTATTGCTGGTTGGTGATCTCCCCCAACTTGAAGCTGATGGAATCATTAAAAAAATGTAAGTACAATGCAACTCAAAATTAATTTTGCAATTTGATCTATATATTTGAATAATTAATTCACCTTAATTATAAAATTGGTTATGTATGGTTTTGCTTGTGCAGCTTGATTAACATTTGGACTGCAAGCTTCCTTAGAGGAGCCCATGTCAGAGATTGTATCATCTTTATTGATGGCCAGTGCTTTGCAGCATAATGCATAAGATGGGCCAATATATCACAAGCTGGTTGATATGTCTGAAGCAGACATGAATTTGCACAGTATCCAATTTCAAATCTAAATAGTTTGGTGGCTACATATTCAGCCATTTAAAATGGCATCTTGTAATTTATTGAATATTTTTCTGTATATTGTCTTTTTCTTTGGGGGGGGGGGTGAAATGAGCTATGTACCTAGAGTTGATGTTGGGGGTGAGTAAATCCAAACTAAAAGGACTTTTAACAAATTTAAATCTCAACTAATGTCAAAACTGTAGTGGGAAAGGATATTACCATGACAATAGCCATGATAGGCATGCTGAGGAAAATTGGACAAGTCATTCTATAATTGAGTTGATGTTAACCATTATTTTAGCTGATTGTTTGCTGAATCTAGATCTGTCACCACTTTGTTTTGAACACCCACTGGCACTGGGATGTTCAGAGGAATCTGCTTTCACTACAGCTTGGAGCTAAATAAAATGTGTAAATTACCATATTCAGCTTCTGTATTTCAAAATGGCAGCAAGATGGATGGAGGTTAAATAACTATTGGAATTAATGAATCCATCCATACAGCAACCGTTTTGCATCTGTTTTGACTGCATCTGGCAAAAGTACGATTGCTTATTAGTGATTTGCTAAAGTATTATAATGGGAAATTAGTTTTTATTAGCAGCTATGATTCCATATTCATGTATGCCAATACTTGGTGATTAGTTCTCTGGGCAACCTGAATTTAAAAAAAAATCTTTATCCTTTTATCTGATGCATAATTTAACTGATTTTGTATGAAGAGATTTTGTCCTCTAGTGGAACACTGTACTGTAGTGTAACATACTCCAAGTTTGAGATTGTATTCTGGGGTTAAGCCAAGATGGCAAACCACCATCTGCTTCATCCCTGTTGCTTCATAGTAAGGACATTCTCTGTGACCTTCAAACAAAAAAAAATCAAGGGTTGTAATGATGAGAACCTGTTGCACTTCCTTACACTTTCTGCTTGCTCAGAATTATTAGAGTAGTTGCAGTTTTTGTGTTCCTTGCTCTTCTGGTGAAGCATTCAACAAAATGTAAATGTTCAAGGCTGATTTCACACTTGCGTGCATCTGCTTCCAGTTTTCCCACAAATAAATCTTCCCTATTCAATGGGCCTAGTTTCACATTAAGCTTAACACTATCTGTTTTCAAACCAGCTAGATCTCTGCATGCGGGATCTATTTTGAAAAGGGGTGCCACACTGGCTGTGATACAGGGCTTGCTAAAACATGGCATTATAGCACAGACTTCAGTTTGATTTGCGATTGCCAAAACTTGAGCAGTTGATTTGCAATGACACATGATGCATTTTGAACTGCAACAATTTGAGAGAAATGGATCTATTAACATTGGCCTAATGAGAGGAAAATACTATAACATAAAACAAGACATAGAAAACAATACTATTGAACTATGTTGGCATGATCTATGCAAAGTCGGTCTGTTTGACGTATCAAGTTGACATGAGTGGGAGCCAGTGGATGTTAATACTTGGATTTCAAATGGCTTGCGATGTTGGAGATTGGCAAGATTGGAGCACGTGGAATTGAGAATATGATACTGGCATAAATTGAGAATAGATTGATAGACAGAAAATGGGGTGAATATCTCGGCCCTTTCCAAATTGACAGACTAGTGGATGCTGCAAGTATTGTGGTTCAGCCCCAGCTATCCATGATTTGACTGAGATAATATTAATCGAACTGTCCCCATGAGAGGGCTGACTATTGACTGACTTCTACTACAAACTTTCCAACTCTTAATTATCTGGACTACACTTCCACCCTGCCTCTTGCAAAGACACCATCCCTTATTCTTAATTCCATCTCTAATGCATCTGCCCCAAGAGGCTTTCTATTCTAGGATATCCCAGTAAATATGGATCCCGCCCCCCTCCTCCACCCCGCTGTCAGAGATGGGTCCATCAACTGCATCGCCTAGCTCCTCTTTCCCTTGGTTCTGCTCTTGCTGCCCCCCCCTCCCGACAAGACGAGAGTTCTCCTGGTCCTCTCAATTCACTCAACCAACCTCAATATTCAGCACTTCATTCTCAGAAACTTCCATCACATCCAATGTGATCTCACTAGCGGGTGCATCTTCCCATCTTCACCCATTTCTGCCTTTCACAGACTGCTCACTCAACTCCTTGGTTCACTCATCCCATCCAAAGCACCACCTTCCCAGTACTTTCCCCTACATCTCCCCTGCTGGAGATGTAACAGCTGTCCCTCTCCTTCTTCCTCGTCTCCATCTCGGGATCACACCATTTCTTCCAGGTGAGACTGAGGTTCACAGGCGCCTCTTCTATATTTATCTACTGCATATGAGTTGAACAGGTACTTTGGATCCATCTTCGCCCAGGAAGACACAAAAAATCTCCCTGATGTACTAGTAGCCAGAGGATCTCGGGTGATGGAGGAACTGAAGGAAGTTCACGTTAGGCATGATATGATGTTGGGTAGACTGATGGGACTGAAGGCTGATAAATCCCCAGGGCCCGATGGTCTGCATCCCAGGGTACTTGAGAAAGTGGCTCTAGAAATCGTTGACCCGTTTGTGATCAACGTGCCTCGCCCGGGAGGTACAGGAGATGACGGAGGTCTGCGGACCGGATGAATACGGAAAAATATGCCTGCGAGCTGGATGATTTTGGGCTATGGGCCGCATTCGGCTTGGGGGCTGTAGGTTGCCGACCCCTGGATTAACTGGTCCCTTTCAGAATGGCAGGCAGCGACTAGTGGGGTATCGCAAGGTTCGGTGCTGGGACAGCAGCTATTTACAAAATACATTAATGATTTAAATGAAGGGACTAAAAGTAACATTAGCAAATTTGCAGATAACACAAAGCTGGGTGGCAGTGTGAACTGCGAGGAGGATGCTCTGAGGGTGCAGGGTGACTTGGGCAGGTTGGGTGAGTGGGCAGATGCATAGCAGATGCAGTTAAATGTGAGATTATCCACTTTGGTGGCAAAACCAGGAAGGCAGATCATTATCTGAATGGTGTCAAGTTGGGAAAAGGGGAAATACAAAAAAATCTTGCTCAGGTACAGCAGGCAGTGAAGGATACAAATGGCATGTTGGCCTTCATAACAAGAGGAGGTGAGCATAAGAGCAAAGAGGTCCTTCTGCAGTTGTACAGGGCCCTAGCGAGACCGCACCTGAAATATTGCGTGCAGTTTTGGTAGGTAGGCGTAGGCCGTTTAGAACGGAGATGAGGAAAAACCTTTTCACCCAGAGTTGTGAATCTGGAATTCTCTGCCACAGAAGGCAGTGGAGGCCAATTGTCTGGATGCTTTCAAGAGTGAGTTAGATAGAGCTTGTAAAGTTAAGCTACCCAAGCAGAATAAAGATAGTGGAGTTGGGATATGAGGAGAAGGCAGGAACGGGGTATTGATTATGGATGATCAGCCATGATCACAGTGAATGGCGGTGCTGGCTCTAAGGGCCAAATGTCCTACTCCTATTGTCCATCTTGTGTTCCCAATGTGGACTCCTGCATATCGGCGAGACCAGGTGTTTCGCCTAACACTTGTGCTTGATGTATTTTAAAGGCACAATAGAGATGGAGAAACACGGCCTACCGGATCTCCCGGCTGCTAACAATTTTGGCTCCCCTTTACCACACTGAACTTTCTGTCTTGGGCTTCCTCCATTGCCAGAGTGAGTGCACAAGCAAACTGGAGTGCTTGGGTAGCTTACAATCAATAATATCAACATTGAAATTTCCAATTTTAGGTAACCTCTAACAAACACTCCTCCCCTTTCTCCCTCTGTTCGCCGCATGAACTTGCATCTATATCTTCCCTTCCCCCTCCACCTACATTCCTTCCCCTGACTTCATAATTCACAGCTCTTAAATTATTTTGTCTCGCACCTTTTTGATCTTTGGTTTTTATCCAACCTAGTTCAACCCCCTCACCTATGTTCACCTATTACCTACCACACTTTATCCTGCCTCTTCTCTCTTCAAGCTTTCTTTCCTCATAGAATGTCTAAAGAAGCATCCAATTCAGAAAAGTCTGAAGAAGGGTTTCGGCCCGAAACGTTGCCTATTTCCTTCGCTCCATAGATGCTGCTGCACCCGCTGAGTTTCTCCAGCTTTTTTGTGTAACATCCAATTCAGAAATGTTGCCTAACAGTATTCTCCAGGGATGTTGCCTGACCTGCTGACTTATTCCAGCATTTGCAGTTCCTTGTTTTTACTTCTAGAAAAACATGATCTTGAGAGATTAAACCCCCACTGAAATTCAAATCATGATGAACTTTCAATACATGGATAGCTTCATCTACATCTAAAAAAAGTCCAGACGAGTGTTCCTTAAATGTTGTACATATAGCCTTAAAGGGTATTAGATAAGAGACTGCAAGGATTACCCATGTGGCTAAAGAGCTGCTTTCTGGATTACATTGTGGCTACTGTTTATGTTAAAGGCACAATGGACATGGAGAACCTTGTGTCTTTGAGAGCAGCATGCAGAAGCCCAACAAGCACTGCCTCCCATATGTTGCCCTTGACGCACAACCCCCTGGCAGTCTGGGTTCCACGTAAGCTTCATCAGTTTTCTTGGAGTCCACAGAACTACAATGAAGCATGGGGTCCTTGATGCTAAGAGACTACTTTAATAGGCTTATTTTAATAATTTATTGTGTAATTGTCTTGCTCCAAGGTGTTTCTTAACAAGTTAAAATTGTGCCAATTCAAATTATAAGATGGCCACCGTTTTAAATTTCTGTATAAATTTCATTTAAATTTAATATTTAGTAATTGGTTTCCAAAAATCCTCTTTCGTTCTGACATTTCCATTTAATTGAGCGTTTTGTTACTAATTTTGATGCTGGTATGCTTGAGAAGAATGAGTGGCACAAATGGCAAATTAATGTACTTATCTCTGTACTTTAATGTATGAGTGATTATTATTCCTTAATTTTCTGCATTAACTTTAAATTAGTGGCATGTGGTCCATTTTGGTCATCAGCCAGCTAGAAAATGAACTTTTCAACCACCTTGGTACACAACTGTCTCGTTGGTTAAACATACACACAAACAATAAGTTCCTAGATTTCAGTTGCAACTCCAAATCAAACATTTAAAACTGTCTTACAGGATGATCTTGATTAGTATACTAAATTTTCAAGTGGTGTAGTTGGATTTCATCCCAAGGGATGTTGACATACCAACTGGATTTGCGTTTACGATTAGCTAAAGTTTTCTGACAATTCCATATGCTATTCAATGACAATGCAATTAGTGTGCTATTTAAGGTTGCAGAAATAGAAATGTTCATGTTTATTTCTGAATCTTGATTTTAATTTGTAACGCTGAATTGCCTCTAGAATTAAAGTTTAATTAATTTAGTCATCTGTGATTGGAAAATGAGTTTTGCCTTCACTGCTTCATGTATTTCCAGTAGCCAGTGTTCTTTCACTCAACAGTATGGTGTTCTTTCCAGTAGCTGAAATATTTGGGTTCACTTTTAATTATGTATTCCAATAATGCAGCATTTTAGGACCAACTAAATTGAAGAGGTTGCTGTAGAGCTATATTGAATAGAAATGAGAAGTGACCAAATCAACACCTTTTCTGCACGACTTGTTAATAATCTTGCCCCTACTTGAAGGGTCCCGAGCCAAAACATCTGTCTATTTCAGCTCACAGATGCTGCTTGACCTGAGTTTCTCCAGCAGTGTTTTGCTCTAATTGCTGGCTTGATGCCTTTAGCACCATGTTTATTTTGATGCAGCTGGCAATCCATGGAGTGAAAATCTATTTTTAGTTTTGATTTCTTGCAGTCACAGACTAAACTTGTTATCTGCCACTTATTGCAATCTATGATTTACTGCTGCAGTAACAGAAATGGTGAATTTTACATTCCAGTCCGTCTTGGCCAAGTCTTCTGCTTCTGAGCAGCTTTTTCTAGCAATGTTACAATTTTGAGATTTTAAAAATCGTCTTTAATTTATCCCATCAGATAAAGCATAAAAATAAGTTTAATTTAATACCCAATTCACTTTCATATTTTCAGTATTAAAAAAGTTATGGCCATTTTCATACTCGGAAATTGGCATCTTGTTCCCTATTGCTTTTTCATTGACTTAACACAAAAGCTGTGATCAAGAACATTTAAAGGCTGATAACTTTCTTAAAATTTAAGAGAACTGAAAGAAATTTTCAATTATTATAGATTGAAGCATTCTGAAACAACTATGAAAAAATCTTACTTGGATGACTTGAAATTAAAGCATATAATTAATTAGTTACCTAATTGTAGCTAATTACAAAATTCAATTACTAGATCTAAACATCTATCCATTTCTTAAGAATAGATTAACATTTTTAAATAGCCTAAGTGTCCAAATAACATTCACACAATAATTCAGAATATAACATAATTTTTAAATCTCATTCTCATGGGTTTATAGGCCAAATGGAAGGAATTTAATGTTTAATAACTGTAAATTAATGGCCATTTAAATCAGCTTGCGAGTGGGTTTTACTGGAACGTTACCATTTAGAACGTTCAGATGCGGTGAATTTATACCCCCATATCTGCAGCAAATACACTGCCGGTTCTTCGGGGGAAAAATCACCGTTTCGCAATGTAAAATGTGAATTAAATACATCTTAAGCAACACTTTTATACATAAAAATAAACTACTTTATTTTACCTGGTCCTACATAAAATCCGTCCCCGTTGTCGGCTTCAGAAGCTGCTTTTAAAATCATTCCAGCGATTAACTTGTCGGGTGCATTTTATTTTTAAAACACACAGAACGGCCGTAGGAACGATTCTTTAGCAAAATCTTGCACCCCAACAAATATAATTCAGGACCATGTCGGGAAAAAACCCCGTTTTAACCCCGCTCCCCCCCTCAAACACGCCAAAATCACGCACACGGCCAGTGGCAGAATTACAGCGCTGCTGAAGGTAAGTTTTGTAACGTACCTACTTTTTCAGTGTTTGGTTTCTGAATGATGAAAACACTGACATTTCTTCAGAAAATTGAATCTTTTGATTTATGGGCCTGTCCCACTTAGGCGACTGCTGGAGACTTTGGTCACCACATGTTCATGGGTAGTTACCAGGGTGTGGCCTTCATGGTCGTTAGGAGTTCCCGCATTCTGGGAACTAGTCGCGGCCTCATTATGGTCGCCGTGAATTTTTCAACATGTTGAAAAATTAGCAGTGACTAGAATGAAGCCGCCATGGAGAGTAGCGAGAATTCGTGCCGTAGGTGGGTTGCCAGGAGGTCAAAGGTTTTCGGAGGTTCTCGTAGATTGTAGGCGGTGCTGACCGGTGAATTTCATTGGCTCATTGGGGAAAAAAAAGGTAAGCAGTAGTTTTCAGAACCAAGGATAACTGACGGGTAATGTTAAATGTCTGCCGAGCTTCACAGCCGTGTATCTCTCGCATCTTAAAAGCTGTCACCACTCCTTCTTTTCCCCCACCCCCCCTTTTTTTAAAGGATTTAATGACAGTCGCCGGCAGTCTGCTGAAAAATTGCCTTTATGGGACAGGCCCATTAGATTGACAATCAGTTTTGAGCAGAGTTGACGGGTCGAGCTTGTTATTTAATTTTGTTGTGTTGTATTCTAAATGATGGCAAGAATTGTGTTGGAGTGGGTAGTGAGAATTTTTTTTAGTGTAGATTTTGCAACATTATTTGATGCGTTTAGTGGTTTAGCTGTGCAGTTCTCAGGAGTAGAAAATGGAGGGGCAGGATTTTGAAATAACAGCTGAAAATGAACAAAGGTTATGGTTAAGTCGGGGGCAGAGGGGTCAGAAATACATGAACCAAAGTGGCATGCAATGCATTATCTAGTCAATACAATGTTTTCTCCTACCCTTACGATCAAGTCATTCCAGACAAGTTCCTTAACTGTAGTACTTGTACCCATTGTTTAACACAACTAGTGCTACTGACCTGGTGTTCAAGATTTGCTCTAGCTGCCACTGATCAATTATGTCAAATTAAATTGGTGTCAATCATTGTACTGGCCTGTGTAGAAACATGTTGGTTTACACAAGGATATTGATTTGAAATCAAAAGATTCTCTACCAGCTTTTTCCTCCCCACCCCCTTCAAATCAGACTGAAGGGTTCTGACCTGAAATGTAATTTATCCACGTTCTCCAGAGATCTTGCCTGACCTGAGGTACTCCAGTACTTTGTCCTTATTTTTATTGGCCTATTAGATTAATGTTATAATTTTCGCTGAGAGCGCATACAGTTGAAAAATGGATTGTAGTACACTCTTGTCATAAAAAAACCAAACCTAATGCAAACTGCAAAATAACTGATCTGATATGCTACATGACCCACCCCACCCCCACTTCCCTCAAATTTGGTTAATTCCATGGGACTTCGTGCTGTCTTTTGTAGAGCCCAAAGGTTTCAAACATGCAATTGTAAAGCCAACAAGCTGCACTGAAAAGCAGACTGTATTGCTGCAGGGGTATTGCTTTCTTGGTGTAGTTAATCTGGAACTTCTCCAGGGATCTTGGCTGAAAATTTTAAAGTTGGCAAGCAACTTGTTGATCCAGTGTTTATCCAGTCAGTGAAACGAAAGGGATGTTCCAACCCCCTCAACCTGTTGGTGATTGTTACTTTTTCTGCTCAATCATGGCAGAAGCTTTATCTCAACTTGTTAGGTAAAATTCCAAAATAATAAAGTACTTGACATCAAGTATTGTGCTGGGAGCTCAAATAAAATATTAGAGATTTGCGACTACAATTGTGTTTGACGTTATCTGTTATCCAACGATTGTGTCTCAATGTTTTCCTTTTGTCATCAAGGTTTTGTTGGACCTGTTCATTTAGTTCTATAATAATGTCCAGCTGTAGAATGCTGAGCAAGGTGCTTACTGGCAAGTTTGGCCACTGGCATGTAACTTCTATGCCATCCATCTATATACTTTTAAAACTGTGTGTGTGTGTCTTTATTTGTTTGTGGGTGTCAGATTTGGCCTTTGATTCCTTGGTCCGCAAAAACCACACGCAAAAACTCCGATATTCTTTCCATTTCACTAGACATTTCACTTTTACATTCGCAAATCCAATCCTCATTAAATGTTGTTTTAATCTACGCATTTTTAATTAAAAACCTCCCCCCCCCCCCCCTCACTCATTTTGTCGCCTCCTGCTGGCCAGCAACCATAACGGCTGCTGCCGCCCGGCTCTCCTACAAAAACGCAGACATTTTTCTTATTTCGCCGCCCGGGTCTCTCGCGCTGGCTCAAGCCAAAGATCGGTTCTTCCCCCACTGCTTTTCGCCGTGCTCGGGAAAGCAGCGGGGGAAACAGAAGATCTTTGGCTTGAGCCGACGCGTTAACGGCCTGTGGGCCCGCGGGCGCATTGAGGGTGTACGCAGCGTCTTGACGGCATACCCTGGCTCACTCGCCATCATGCCCCATCACGCCCGTTCACTCCACCCCCCTCCCCGTACTCGGTGTCTGAAGCACGTTGCACTTGGTCTAGTATATTACTGAAACTCTCATCTTGTTTGTTTTTATATTTGTTTCTATATTTGTACCTATATTTGCGCAAAAACGGTACACCATAACGCTACAGGGAGAGAGTGAGGGTAGGGGAAAGGAGAGGGAGGAAGCGGTATGGGGGGGGCGAGAAAAGGAGGATGAAGAGGGGAGGGAGTGCTGGGGGAAATGGAGGAGGATAAGGGTAGGAAGATGGATGGGTAGGTAATGGAAGGGGAAGAGGGGAGGAAGCAGAGGAGTCATGGTGGAGGGAGGGGTGGGGGAGAATAATGGTGGAGGTGAATAGGGGACTGGAGAGGGATGCATTCACATTGACCTTATTTTTTACATGTTATTGCCATGTCAGCACAGTTGCGGGCTATGGGCGAGTGGTGGAATATTGCTTTGGGGGAATGGGTCCCAATGTCAAATTAGCTTTTATCAATCACTACAGAGGAAAATCCTGCTGGTCTTATCAGTTAATGTCAATATCACCACTGACCGACTTAAATTGGAAATTAATGCAGTGTTCTCATCTACTGGGTTCGGCTCAAAACTGAACTCCTTTGCTTTTTAATTTTACAATGCTTTTTTTCTTTCAAATATTCAGTTATTCAGAACAATACGGTCCATTTCATTATTACTATTACTGGACAATATGTGCATCAGTGGTCCACTGCAATAGAGTAATTTTGTCTGAATAATTGTTCTTCATGACATGAACCATGAAGATTCAGAAAGTTTGCAGGATTGCATCACCTTCATGTTGTGAGCTGCTCACGGGTCTGATGGCATTAAGTTGTGGGTGCAAGCTTCGATCAGAGCTTCGGTCTGTTTCTAGGTAGACATTCTATACAGTATTAGAATGTTACACTAATGGAGATGTTGTCCTTGAAATGAAATGTCAAGCTGATTCACCATCTGCTTCTGTCTATAAAAGATTATAGTACTCTTGGGGAAAAAGACATTCTCTAGTTTCTTGCCAGCTATTTGAACATAATCTTGCTCTGCACAGATTACCATTCTTTCCAAGATTCTATCAATGATTAAAGTACCAATTTTGCCCGTGATTTGGGAAATCTTGACATTGCATTTAGAAGCATGACACTTTCATTTTTAAACGTGGTTCATCACTTATGGTTGAGGGCAATGCTGCAGTGCTGACTTCTTGGGGTGAGGGCAAAGTTTGTGTAAATTGCAAAGGAGAGGATGTATAACTGCAGAAAAAAACAAATTGCTTCAAGGGAATGGTTCAGTGAGTCCAAGATGTAAAATCCTGCATGTGTATTCTGGTGGTGTTGGAAGTGCAAGTCATAGTCATAGTTTTCAGACGTTTTTAAATGGGTGTGCTATGATAAGTTGTACTTTAGTTGATAATTGATTAAGTAGAAGTGGGTAGATATACTGCCTATGCCTTTGTAGTGATTTTGAAATGTCCTTAACTAAATTCAATCCAAAGCTAATGCTCTTGTTTAAATGCTCCGCACATTCTTCAAATGAGTACTTCAAGCCATGGGAAATGAAGGAAACTAGCTGCTTAATATGCCTTGATAGTGTAAAAATACAACCTAACAAAATTAAATACGGGGTTGACCAAAGAAACATTGAATTGTCAGTTGCATAGCACAGCAGCAGCCTCTCCCAGACCAACTTTACCACGCTAACCAAGGTCTTCCTGAACTGTTCCATTTGATGCAATTGACCCACATCCCACTAAACCCTTTCTTTCTGTCCAAATGTAGTAATTGTATCTGCTTCTACCACTTCCTCTGGCAGTTCATTTCATATATATTGTGGGGTGGGGTGGTGGGGTGGGGGGTGAAACTTGTCACGTGGGCCCCCTTAAATCTTTCCTTCTTGCCTCTAACCGAGTCTTCAGGTTTAGACTCCACCATCATGGAAATAAGACTGACAATCCATCTCATCAATTCCCCTCATTATGTTCTAAGCCTCTAAGATTGCCATTGGCTTTTGTTACAGCAATATAATCCCAAAAATCCAATCTATCCCTATAACTCAAGCCCCCCACACACCAACCTGGTAAACATCCTGTCAAATCCCTTCTGCACCTTCTAGCTTAATTACGCATTTTCTATGTAGTATGGCAACGAGAACTGTGCACAATATTCCAGGTGTTGTCTTGTTAATGCCCTGAATGTCCTGCAGTAACATGATAAATGCAGCTTCACCTTGTTTCCCAGCATTGCTACTTTTAAAGAACTGTACATTTGTCGCTGTTCTAAAACATTCCTTTGGGCACTGTTACTTTGCAAATCCTGCCCTGATTTAATTTCCCAAAACGTATCACTGCATACTTGTCTGATTTAAATTCAAGGTGTCATTCCTTGACCACTTCCCAAGTGATTTATATCCTTTGTGCAGACAACCTTTACTTCCACTGCATCACCAATTCTGGTGTCATCAGCAAACCTAATTATTAATGTGACAGTGGACCCAGCTCTTTCCTGTGGCACAATACTGACCGCAGGTCTCCAATCTGAAAGATGGCCTGCATTACCACCCCTCTCCTTTCACAAGGCTTTTTTTGTCCAGTTGGCTAGCTCTCCCGCATCTCATGTGATCTAATCTTCAAAACTAGTTTGTCAGAAGTAGCCTCACAGGCACAGATGTGGACAAACTAACAAACACATTAGTTATACAAATTAAGACGACAAAAAAGAATGCAACGAACAAGACATTGATAAACTGTACTGTTCAAAAACTAGGCCACAAATGCATGCGGTTTTCCATGCTATTACCAAAGTAGAATTAGTGTTGTGCAGGTTGGTTCAAGAATTTGATAGTTGCAGGTAAGTAGCTGTTCATAAACCATTTGGTGTACAACCTGAAGTTCTGTATTCTTACCTGACAGTAACAGAAAGGATGTTATGGCCCAGATGGTGGAGATCCTTTGATAGATTCTACTGCCCTACCCTTATCAATCAACTTGATTGACTCTTTAAAAAATGCAATCACATTTGAGATACTTTCTTGCACATAGCCATGCCGACTGTCCAAAACAACATTACAGAATCTGGAGGAAATTTCTACCAGCAGTTTTTCTGCTCTATTCTAGCATCTGTAACTTGACTTTGCTTTTAAGTGCAAATAGATTCCATCTGAATCTCCTTCAATATTCTGTCACCACATTTGTCTCACTAGCCTGCTATTCCCTAGCTTGTCCTTGCAGTTCTAAAAGGCACAATGATAGCTAACCTCTAGCTAATGATAGCTAATCACCATCTAGTTCTTTGTCCATGTCTATGGAAGACATTAAAACGACTATCAGGGCCCGAGCAATTCTACCCTCCCCCCCCCCCCCCCCCCCCTTGGATACACTTGCTTAGGCCCTGGGGATTGTCCATCTTTATTTGACCCCATTCCCCTCTTTCACCACCACTTGCAATGTAGATGTGCTTTGGTATCACTTCATAGCTAAATTCCTTGGTTTCCATCACTTTCTCAACAGTAAATGTACACAAATTCTTAATTTAGTTCCTTGCCCAACTACTGTGGGCTCTCAATACAATCCTTAATTGGACCTTTACTCTCCTTAGTTACCATTTTGTGCCAACAATCTTCCCAGGTGTTGTCTTTTTAATTGCCCTGATGTCCTGCATAACATGATAAATGCAAGCTTCACCTTGTCCTCCCATCATTGCTACTTTTAAAGAACTGTACATTTGTCGCTGTTCTAAAACATTCCTTTGGGCACTGTTACTTTGCAAATCCTGCCCTGATTTAATTTCCCAAAACGTATCACTGCATACTTGTCTGATTTAAATTCAAGGTGTCATTCCTTGACCACTTCCCAAGTGATTTATATCCTTTGTGCAGACAACCTTTACTTCCACTGCATCACCAATTCTGGTGTCATCAGCAAACCTAATTATTAATGTGACAGTGGACCCAGCTCTTTCCTGTGGCACAATACTGACCGCGGGTCTCCAATCTGAAAGATGGCCTGCATTACCACCCGTCTCCTTTCACAAGGCTTTTTTTGTCCAGTTGGCTAGCTCTCCCGCATCTCGTGTGATCTAATCTTCAAAACTAGTTTGTCAGAAGTAGCCTCACAGGCACAGATGTGGACAAACTAACAAACACATTAGTTATACAAATTAAGACGACAAAAAAGAATGCAACGAACAAGACATTGATAAACTGTACTGTTCAAAAACTAGGCCACAAATGCATGCGGTTTTCCATGCTATTACCAAAGTAGAATTAGTGTTGTGCAGGTTGGTTCAAGAATTTGATAGTTGCAGGTAAGTAGCTGTTCATAAACCATTTGGTGTACAACCTGAAGTTCTGTATTCTTACCTGACAGTAACAGAAAGGATGTTATGGCCCAGATGGTGGAAATCCTTTGATAGATTCTATTGCCCTACCCTTATCAATCAACTTGATTGACTCTTTAAAAAATGCAATCACATTTGAGATACTTTCTTGCACATAGCCATGCCGACTGTCCAAAACAACATTACAGAATCTGGAGGAAATTTCTACCAGCAGTTTTTCTGCTCTATTCTAGCATCTGTAACTTGACTTTGCTTTTAAGTGCAAATAGATTCCATCTGAATCTCCTTCAATATTCTGTCACCACATTTGTCTCACTAGCCTGCTATTCCCTAGCTTGTCCTTGCAGTTCTAAAAGGCACAATGATAGCTAACCTCTAGCTAATGATAGCTAATCACCATCTAGTTCTTTGTCCATGTCTATGGAAGACATTAAAACGACTATCAGGGCCCGAGCAATTCTACCCCCCCCCCCCCCCCCCCCCCCTTGGATACACTTGCTTAGGCCCTTTGGATTGTCCATCTTTATTTGACCCCATTCCCCTCTTTCACCACCACTTGCAATGTAGATGTGCTTTGGTATCACTTCATAGCTAAATTCCTTGGTTTCCATCACTTTCTCAACAGTAAATGTAGACAAATTCTAAATTTAGTTCCTTGCCCAACTACTGTGGCTCGATACAATCCTTAATTGGACCTTTACTCTCCTTAGTTACCATTTGCACTTATAAACTTGGAGAATCTCTTGGTATTCTCAATTGTCTTATCTGTCTTGGATATTGTCTTTTTTTGCTATCCTAATATCCTTTAGAATATTACTTACACCTGAATCATTTAATCTCAGCTGTATGTATATATGTGGGTGTGTACGTGCGCACGCTGTCATGCGTGCTCTCACTCTCTCGCTCCCCCTCCTGGGATTAATAAAGTTCTATCGTATAGTATCATGTGTAGGAAGGAACTGTATAGTGTGTGTGTGTAGGTAGAAACTGCAGATGCTGGTTTAAACTGAAGATGGACACAAAGCTGGAGTATCTCAACAGGTTGGACAGAATCGCTGGACAAAAGGAAAATATTATGTTTTGGGTTAGGTCTGAAATGGGTTCCTGCACACCTTTGGAATGTGGAAGGAAACTAGCTGACGTGGAAAACCCATGCGATCAAAGGGAAAAGGAGCAAACTCCATACAGACAGCACCCATATTCAGGATCAATTCTGGGTCTCTTACACTTCTAGGCAGCAACTTTATGTCCAATGTACTGCCCATAGTCTTGAACTGAACTAAAACGTACAATAGCTGTAAAGGAGGACATAGCGCCACTTGGAGATTTAAGACTGAAACTGGATAGTTTTTTTTTTTTAGTAACCAAAGTTAAGAGGCAGAGACAGTAGGCTGAGGGAGAGCTGGGAAGGGGAGGAGATAGCAGGGACTACCTGAAATTGGAGAAGTCAATGTTCATACTGCTGGGGTGTAAACTGCCCAAGCGACATATGCGGTGTTGCTCCTCCAATTTACGATGGGCCTCACTCTGGCCATGGAGGAGGCCCAGGACAGAAAGGTCAGATTTCGGAATGGGAGGGAGAGTTGAAGTGCTGAGCCACCGGGAAATCAGGTTGGTTATTGCAAACCGAACGGAGGAGTTGGGCGAAGCGATCGCCAAGCCTACGCTTGGACTCACCGATGTAGAGCAGCTGACACCTAGATGCAATAGATGAGATTGGAGGGGGTGCAGGTGAACCTCTGCCACACTTGGAAAGACTGCTTTGGTCCTTGAATGGAGTCAAGGGGGGGGGAAGTAAAGCAACAAGTGTAGCATTTCCTGCGGTTGCAAGGGAAAGTGCCAGGAGAGGGGGTGGTTTGCGTGGGAAGGGACGAATTGACCAGGGAGTTATGGAGGGAGCGGTCTCTGCGGAAAGCCAACGGGAGGAGATGGGAGATCAGGTTGGTTATTGCGAACTGAGTAGGTGTTTTGCAAAGCGATCGCCAAGCCTGCGCTTGGTCTCACAGAGGTTAATCGTACGCTGAATAATCCAACCACATTTTTGTTTGGAAGTGGAAAGAAACAATAGAAATTGCATTCATTGCAACGTGTAAAAAAAGTTGAGATACTGTATGTACTGTATTATAATTTTTGCTGCATGTCATTGTGGTATATATCATGTCTTGATTGGTGAATGTATCTGTGACTTTATTTGAAGCAGAAATAATATGTGAATGCTTCATTGAGCATAATTCCGACCAGTAACTACGCACTTCATCCGAGCACATTATCGCAGGCGTCATGCAAGCCGTCTTAAATGACCACCTAAATTGTCATTTGGCAACCTAAAAAGCTGCCTAGGTTGCCCGGCTGGAAACGGAGAAATAACGTTCAAAACAAGATCCAAGTAACGTGTTCAAAACACTATCAATTTAAACAACCTAAAAAGGTACAGCTCTCATCAAATTAACCTTTCCTGAAATTGGACTGTATTAACAGCAGCAATTATTAAAACAAACCACCCAATTGACTTCCTTTCAACTTGGTTATGAGTTCCCCCCCCCCCCCCCCCCCCCCCCACATGTTGGCAGAAATTTGAGCTGGCTGCCATGTGCCTTACATTGCAATCAGACACAAGTTCTAGCTCTATTCATCCTCAGTCACTATCTTTAAACTACCTCCTTCCAAAATCCAGAATACCATTACAGATACCACAAATTGAAAGTCATCAAGAAACACCTACACCTAGAAATGTGCTCGCTGTTAAACTGCTGGCTACTCAAAATCCCACCTTTAACAGCCATTGGTACTTGGACAGCTTCCAGCCTTCCATTTAAGTCTCCAAATCCTCCGGTGGTACGACAAAATCTTTTGCTTTTGTCTGCAGACTTGAGTGGTAAGAGATGGCAATAGGCTAGTCGTATGCTCTTCCTCCAGAGTGATCACAATTTCCAGTGCCTATGGTGACTCTCCCCATGGGAAGTATGTCCAGCTGCGGCTTTTGATTGACCACATTGAGTAACTAGAGCTACAGTTGGATTTGCTCAAGTCTATTCAAGATATTGAGAGTAGACGGGGAATTTAGTGGGGTGATACACAAAAGGTGCAAGCTGCAGATAATTGGGTGACCAGCAGGAAAAGTAGAAGGGTCATTGACATTGTCACATGCGCCAAGGTAATTAAAGTATTTGGCACACTATTCAGGCAGATTATACAGAGGTAATGCAAAAGAGAAAATAGTGTAATGGCTACAGAAAATGGTATGGGTAGACTGGGAATACAGGATTATCTGCCATTTTCTCAATAACAAGATACTGTGCGGGTGGGGAATGTCAGCCCACCACCAAATCCGTGGCACAACAAATGGCTCTGATGCATAGCTGTGGAGGGTGGAGACAAAGGGGGCTGTGGTGATAAGAGACTCTCTACTTGGGGGGTACTGACAGGAGATTGTGACCACTATCTAGACTCCAGGATGGGAATGTTACTTGTCAGGTGCCAGTCAAGGATGTCAAAGTGGTTGGATAACATTCTCAAGTAATGGGGGAAGCAATCAGTAATTGCACACTCGTGGCATAGGTAGAAAAAGAGACAGTCTTACAGAGATAAGGGAGACAAGCAGAATGTTAAAACAGGGCCGAGAGTTGTAAACTTAGCTTACAACCAGTTCCAAACACTAGAGAGGATAGGAATAAGGAAAGGGCAGATTAACACATTGCTAAAGACCTTCTTCAAGATAGGCATTCAAGTTTATGGGAAGCATTGGAATCTCTTCTTGGGTAGAGGTAACCTACACAACAGGGCTCTCACTTAACTTTATCTTTAAAAGTGCAACCATGTTGACCTTGAAATGTTTGTACCACCAGAGGTCCAAGAATGAAATCCATCCATTTTCCAGCTGGTTTGCATGTGATTTTGAAGTACACGTATGTTTTTAACAAGGGCACAGTAAGGCAGTGTATAGGATCTGATTGTGGAGCAATTGGTATAAGCTTGGTTTAAAATGCTGTTCATGTTTTCAAATGTGCATGAACATTTTGCTTAAATAATTAAAGTGAATGGTTGCATAGAAAGATTGCTTTTTGCACTTGAAACCGATCCAGCAATAAATTAGTCACGATGAATTTTAATTTGTTCAGAAAGCATATAATCTTGAAATGTGCATATGCAGGAAGTTCCCAGGTTAAAACAGTTCGGTTCCTGAAAACAGCGCAAGTTGGAAATGAATCAAAACTAAGGAAGGGAATTGCACTACCTGCTCACTTTCACAGTCGTAGGAAGAGGAGCCTCATTGTTTTGGTGAGTGAGCCTGGTCAGCACTCCCAGCTCTGCTTGACCCAGCCCCTGATTGTTGTTTGGCTGGGGGGGGGGGGTTGCTCAGTTAATTGGTAGGGAGAAGCCGTGTGAAAATACCCTGATTTTTACTGACTGTTGCCCTGCAGCAGTCATCCTGCTGGTCTTATGTACGGATTGTCTGCAAGTTGGGCGTTTGTAACCAGGGAGGACCTATGAACATTTAGCAAATTGTCTAAACTATGTGATGGTCAGTGGAGTGCACAAATTAAGTAGATTTGGGGGGAAATACCAAGCACTACGGACCCCTGTATTGCAGCAGTTTGGGGAACAAATTCACCCTTGCAGAATTCAAAATCACTATCCAGATATTTGCATAATAAAATTTGCTCTCCGCTCTTATGAGGGGTGTAGGGTAAAGGCTGTGTAAGGGGTTAAGGTAGATTATCAATTTGTTTTGATGTAGCATAATATTGTAGAAAATGGCAATGCGGACTGTTGTCTCGGAACACATCCTCTCTTTAACATGGAGAAATGGGGATTGGCTGCACATAAGAAAATGTAGGAGGAGATTTTGCTGAAGTGGTAACTCGGGAAAATACGAACTGCAGCTATTTCAATTATACTGGTACTACTGCCTGCCGTGTAACTTATGTGGAATGAAACATCACCAGAATATTTGTCCAACCGAGGCCACCATTGTATGTCCTAAACTGTGCCTTTGGGTAGACATTTTTTAAATGTGAGTGGGAATGTTAATTTTCAGGTCCTCTCCAGACTACAAGCACTTGTGGATAGCCTGTGCTTATGAATGAGTCTTTGGGGAAACCAGGATGGATTTGCTAGCTGGTGCAGTGCTTCAGGTGTCTTGCGCCAGGTGGGAACTGTACATTTGCATGACTTCTGTCTCTGCTCCCCACTCAAGCACAACAATCTGGCACTGGGCTGTGGTGAGCTGGGAGCTCAGAGAAGATTCGCTTGCACACTACCGGTCAGTGAGGCTGGCTGGTAGGTGCTCTTCCCATATCTGCTCTCTTTCCTGTTATGGCTGTCTGTGATCCCCTCAATGCTTTTTGATTTATGAATGGTTTGTGTTCTAACCATTTTTGGAAAGGGAAAACTTTTAAAACATATGGATGGCCTTTTGCATATTATATTGCTTTGTGCTTGAAGATGGAAGATGATGCAACTCATTGCACTTTGCCCGAGCTTAAATCTGAAAAACCCTCTCTACCTTGAGAGGCAGTGGTACTTGCTAAATGATAGACAAAGTAATGCATAATTGATTTCATGGATAAACGTTATGAAATGTTAGGCTTTTCATTGGCAGTTATAACATGACTATGAAGCTTGAGTGGACAATGCCTAATCTATTCCCATGTTTTGCAAGTCCAATGTAGATTGTAACAAATGTTGTTGACTCATAAAGATTACCAATGGCTGTATTTCCTAGAATTTGTGCTGTGAATTAATCCATGGCCTTCAAATTGAGTGATTCAAAGTAGTTCTAGTCAGAAAATCATGTGGAGCATTTGGGATTTTTTCTTAAGCACAATTGTTCAGCTGAAATTCTCAAGGGCCACACTTCAATCTTTTGCATGTAGACGTTTAAAGCACTGATTTGACAATTGTTGTTTGCCATTTAACAATGAAAATCTACATCCTTTAAGGTTGAGGGAAAAGTGGGTGTTAAGAGGTGGATTGCTAGTCATCACATTTTACAAAAGCTATAGAAATGAATACTATAGAAAGTGTAAGGGAGGATCACAAATTATTGTGATGGAGCGAGCAGGCATGGGAAGAAAGGATGACTGCCAAGCATTTTTTCCATCTAATAGAATCTTCCCTGAATTTCTGAAAATTATAGCTAGCTTATCAATACAATTCTTTCCCTATTTTTCCCTGAAATATAAAATTATCATATGATGGCTGCTATCTTTATCTTCACAATGATGACCTTGATTTCATTTTATTGTACAACAACAAGCACAGAATAGTCTGTTCTTTGACTCCAGAACATCTTTCTAAGAAACTAGCCTGAAAACTAATCTCTCCTTATGTTGCCTGTTTTTCTCGTCAAAATGTAGACATAAAATTCCCAGTCAACCTGTTTTGCTATTTAAAACTAAGCATGAAAGACTCCTTAAGTGAAGTTGCCTTTATTTTGTTAGTGGCTACTGTTGGGGCAAAGGACAAGCTATTGGTATTTATTAAATAGATGTTGGCTTATGCTATAATATGCAATTTGGGAAGAATGTGGCCTTGTTGCAAGTGGATTATAATGCGAGTACAAATCGTCCACTGGGAGAGGCTTTTGAGCTTTCATCTGGGGGCATGTACCATTTTGGTCTTCGTATTTGGTAACTTGCCCAGAGCCAATGCAGGATGGATTGCCCCATATCCCGTTCCAGGTATCAATCTAGAGGAAACTGGGCCAACATGCTGATGGGCTGTTTCTTAAGTGAATCTAAAGATATGATCAGCTACTTCACAATGGGACGAGATGCAAAATTGATGTAGGTCCGGGAGTTAAATCAGTATATTTCTGGGATGAGGCACAGAATGACTTGATGCACATCCTTGTGTTTTATCCATTCAATTGATCTTGTCCTGAGATGTCACAGATGAGATTCCTTCAGCAAAATATCTTAACGGATTGGTTATGATGTATTTCATGATTTGGACTTATCCACATTTGGGTTATTTTCCATTAGTGGAGTAGGTTGTTTCATTGCTCACTTGGAAACATGAAATATAGGCCCTAATCATATAATGGCAAAGTGGGCTCAAGCAACTATAGGTTTTTGAATCTCTACTTGATTATTGTGTAAATTCTGTAGCGAGACCAAAATATATCAAGTGGAAGTCTACTTCCATGAAGAGTTCAGTGGGTTACACAAAAAAGCTGGAGGAACTCAGCGGGTGCAGCAGCATCTATGGAGCGAAGGAAATAGGCAACGTTTCGGGCCGAAACCCTTCTTCAGACTGATCGATCGCGGGGGTGGGCGGGGACAAGAAAGGGAAAAGCAGGAGGAGCCCGAAGGCTGGGGGATGGGAGGAGACAGCAGGGGGGTTGAGGAAGGGGAGGAGACAGCAAGGACTAACAAAATTGGGAGAATTCGATGTTCATGCCCCCGGGCTGTAGACTCCCCAAACGGAATATGAGGTGCTGTTCCTCCAATTTCCGGTGCTGCTCGCTGTGGCCATGGAGGAGACCCAGGACAGAGAGGTCGGAGACGGAGTGGGAGGGGGAGTTGAAGTGCTGAGCCACCGGGAGGTCAGCTTGGTTATTGCGGACCGAGCGGAGGTGTTTGGCGAAACGATCGCCCAACCTCCACTTGGTCTCACCGATATAGATCTGCTGACATCTAGAGCAGCGGACGCAATAGATGAGTTCAATGGGGTCTGATTTGCAGCAGATGGATTCTGATCTGTCTCAAATGCACTTCACTCCACACATCATGGGGAGGAAAACTAGCTAAAGTCCAGATTTGCTAACCTTTAAGAAATCTCTACTGTCTGACCTCTGGTTCAAAATGCCTAAGACCTCAACTAGGGGATGTATCCACATCTTTCTAGTTTCTGTCCGTAGGACCTCTCTGAACTTGAATGCAGACCCAATCTGCTAATTTCTCGGGACATCACCTCTCTACGCTGCCAGAATCCTAGTATTTAAGCTGGTGAACAGCTTCTGTTGAAATCCACTCTTTTATATCCTAGTAAGGAGAACAGATTATGTACAATATTCCAGGATGATGCAAGTGGGACCTTCTTTACTTGTAATAGGTTGTCTTGAATTGCAAGAGAATTTGAATACAAGAATGTAAGCCAATGTTTTGCCTTCCAAATTATTTGTAGAGCAATAGTACTCTTGAATTCTTTCCACATTGAAAATAAATAAAATCATTAGTATTCTACTTGTGCTGTTGAATGTGCTAGCATGAATTAAGGATTTGCCAGCTAATAAAAACAAGGATAAGTGACCTGTTTTGGAATCGGAAGAATGGCTAGTGGAATGCAGCATGGGTAGATGCTGGACCAGAGTTCCATCTATGTCAATAATCTGGATGAAGATGCAAAGTAATATAACCAAATTAGCTAGTAATATTAAATAGAAATATAGGTAATCAAGTGTATATAAGGAGATTTCTGGATGCAAGTTGAGGGAATAGACGGGGTATGTTGTTAATATTAAAATGGAACTTCAGTGCCGGTGCATCAAAGGATATTATACTTGGTTTTCTCTTTCAAGTTACGTTACGAATGTAGATTGTGCTGTATCCTCCAGGTATTTGTAGTTGTGGATCTTATAGAAACATATCAAATTCTTAAGGGATTGGACAGGCTAGATGCAGGAAAAAAGTTCCTGATATTGGGGGAGTCCAGAACCAGGGGTCACAGTTTAAGAATATTAAGGACTGAGATAAGGAAAAACCTTTTCACCCAGAGTTGTGCATCTAGTGGAATTCTCTGCCTCAGAAAGTAGTGGGAGGCCAATTCACTGGATGTTTTAGTTAGATATCGCTCTTTGGGTTAACGGAATCAAGGGATATGTGGAGAAAGCAGGAACGGGATACTGATTTTGGATGATCAGCCATGATCATATTGAATGGCGGATGTGCTGGCTCAAACGGCCGAACAGCCTACTCCTGCACCTATTTTCTATGTTTCCGTTTCTAGTTCTTGACATGCCTCTGTTCATGCTTGACTTTTAAAATAACCCTTTTATGCTCTTTTGGCTCCATTAACCAATCAGTGTAAACCTTAAGTTGAATGTGTTGTAATTTTATAATTTCATGTTATACCTGAAAGACATCCACTACTTTTACACACAGAGTGGTGAATCTCTGGAACTCTCTGCCACAGAGGGTAGTTGAGGCCAGTTCATTGGCTATATTTAAGAGGGAGTTAGATGTGGCCCTTGTGGCTAAGGGGATCAGAGGGTATGGAGAGAAGGCAGGTACGGGATAGTGAGTTGGATGATCAGCCATGATCATATTGAATGGCGGTGCAGGCTCGAAGGGCCGAATGGCCTACTCCTGCACCTAATTTCTCCAGATCAGTTTCAAATCTGGCAGTACGTCATTTTAATCCCAAAATTTGCTTGTTTAGTCCCATTATTTTCTTGTACCTTTGCTGATTTCCTTTGCTCTATTCTAGACCTTCTGTACGCCAAAGACTAATCCAATGGGGCTTGGTGTGTATCCCCATAGGCCATTGAACTGCAAGTTGCACAGTGACCTGTTCACAAATGTGTGGTTTTGGTTGCCTGAATCCACTGCAGATTCATTCCAATCTTTATCCAGATGTGGGCAAGCCAGAATCCCAAAAATGTGACATAATATTTCCTTGTCTGGTATTGCACAGCCAGTGATTCTCCAGTGAGACGTCCCTGTCTTTATTCAACAACGTTACAGAATTTCAGACTCCCTTGAAGGTCATTTGACTGACCATAGTGACTGCAAGCAGGCCAGAGACCTGTTCATAATGACACCTCCGTTCTTGAACCTTTATCTGCAAAGCACTCAATGTTCCATACATCTCCGGTTGAGATGATGCTCGGCACTAACCAGAACCAAACAGCACACTGCAATGATGTGCACTACGAGAACTCGTGAACCCCAAGATGACTTCCGAATCTGTAACCTGTAGATAAGAGAGCAGCAAGAACAAAAACTTCCAGTAGAACTCAAACCGTCTATTCCTATACAGTAGGTAAAAATTCTAACTCCCTCGCAGTGTTATTTTCAAATGGGTCACAGCAGTAAAGATTCATCACCTTCGCAGGCAATTAAGGTATTAAATGTTGCCTTGTCAGTGACACGTATAGAGAACTGATGCTGCATAAATGGTATTGTTGTTCCTTTGGTCTTGTAGTGCAGCTCATTTCAGCTGATAAATTTAGAACAGCAAATTTTCAATTGTAAATCTTTTCTCAAGTTCGGTATTAATCCTGAGGAAACTGAAAGCAAAACCATTGTCACCGTAATCTGAAACCAGAACATGAATACAAATCAAACTTGCTCCAATAAAAATAGAAGCCTGTAAGCGCCACTCCTAGAAGCTTCCAGAGAAATGCCTGACACTGTAGAATGTGGCAGAATGGTGTTTTAACAATTCTTTCCTGGTTTAATTCTTGAAGAGAAGGAAGTATAATTTTCCTCAAGGTGGCATCACTGCCTTGCACAAGGAAGATAATTATATGTAAAGCAAGTCAGGCATTTAAAAAAAATGTAAACAGACATTAGGCTAGCAGAATTGTTCGGCTTGTTCTGCATTTGCTGATTCAGGGTTGTAGCAAGCAGTTGGAGGTTATCCAGGTCCAAGTATTGAAGGGGAGGAGAATGTGGTGGCGCAGCCGTTAGCAGTGCGTTTTGCTTAATGTTGCCGAAGCTCCAAGCTGCGCATTTTAGGATAGACTTGGTTATAAACATTTGAGTTCTTGTACTAAAGTGATGTAATTTGCAGGATTGTAGCGAGTACATCAGCAGTTCAGTCACATGCTGAACTACTGATGCAGACCAAGATGCATGGCAGTTTTGTAGGGTGTAGTCACAGGTTAGGGGCTGGACAGATGGGATGCAGCTATGTATCGTCTAAAAAATGCTTTTAATTTCTCCCTCTAGATTTGAATAAATCCGATCCAGGAACGAGCAGCAGGATGCTGTTTCCCACATCTGCACAGGATTCATCACGAGGCCTCCCAGACACTATGGACCTGTGCTTGGGCCTCCAGTCCTTGAATCTGACTGGGTGGGACCGACCATGGAGCACTCAGGACTCTGATACTGCAGTGACTGCCAGTTCATCAGGTAAGTGCGACTTAAACTTCCGTTAGGACAAGTGTTTTATTAGCTTATTTAGTGACGTTTTGGTTTGCTTGATCTTGGATTAAACAATCACTTTATTCAGTGTTTAAATGCAAATTGAGGCCAAGACTAAAATCTGTTGCAAATTTCGTATAACCCTGTAATGTCACTTATTTTGAGGCATTTGCTCTGGCTCGCTGTCTATAGCATTTTATCTTCAGAAATTAACCTTTGGTGCAAAATATACTTACAATTGTATCTTTATTGCCTGCATTACAATGAGTCACAGATGGTGTTGCATTAAAAGCACATTTGCATGATTTAAGCTTTATTTTTAAACCATTTGTAATGTTTAAAGTGCAATCAAAGCTGATTATTCATTCAAAAGAAAGCTTGCCTCCAGAATATGGCTTGTTTTAAAGTTAGTCCTGATATAACTGGTTTTCCCAACATCTGACCCTGCAATATTAAGATGCAAGGTTTTGTAACGTCGATCATTGTGCAGAATTAATGGTGCATCAGCATGCTGTCAACAACCTTGATGTGTCGGTCTGCTTTTGGATTGCTTCTGCCTTTTGTTATCTCTTACCCTTGCTCTCTTCCACTGTACCTTTTTCCTCATTACAATACCATTTATTGTCATTTGAGCCTCAGTAAGGCTCAAACGAAATTCCGTTTCCACAGCCTTGCAAACAGACAATTTCCTACAGATATACACACAATTTAATTCACACAAACATCCATCACAGTGAACTCACTGTGATGGAAGGCAATGTCTTTTCTCTCCCCCGTTCTCCATTTCTCTCCCGATGACCAAGCCCCAGGCGGGCGATGATAAGTCCCACGGCCATTTTAGGCCGTGCTAGGCGATTTACGGCCCCGCTCCCGGTCTAAAAGTCACAATGTTGGAGCCCCCTGGCGGGCGCTGGAATGTCCCACGGCCATGAAGCCGCGCCGGGCGATGTACGTCCCCGCTCCAGGTCGTTCCAACCCCGCGACACGGGCTGGAGAAGTCGCGTTGCGGGAGCTCCGGGAAGCGGTCTCTCCCCCCCCGGACCCGCGAGCTCCCGATGTCCCAGTCCACCGGACCTGCGACTGCGTTGCTGGAGCCTCCGAGCCCCAGGAGTCGAGTTGCAGCAGCGAGTCACCACCGCTCCCCACGCTCCGAGGCCGGCCAGCTCCACGATGGTGAGTAGTCCAGTCTCCCGAGCCCCCGGGTCGTTCAGGTTGGAGGCCGCTCCACGGTGCTAGGTCCCAACGACAACGGAAACCCGACAGGGAATAGGTCGGGTCTCCCGGACAGGGAAGAGATTTTAAACAGTTTCCCCCTCCCACCCCCCCCAAAACAAACACACACCGTGAGTCGTGAATATTACACCTGTTGGCAAAGGCAACAGATATTTGAGTTGCATGTCATTAGACTATAGTATTTGATATTTAATTATTCGGTCTGTAGTCCAAGTTATTTTTTACTTAATGTAAGGTAGCAACTTTGAGGTCCTAGAAGGGCTTAACTTTGAAAAGAGCTTGTGAAAGTGGCCCTTTTCTTCTTTCCCCCCCCCCCCCCCCCAATCTTGCTAATTTCCAAGGTGGTAAATAAAGTTGGACACCATCACCAGTTTAAAAACAATTAAACCAATTCTCAGCTTTGATTTGTAACAGTGAAATTTGTGTTTGAGCCAAACAACCATTTTAAGCCGATTGAAGATTCAAATTGCGGATATTTTTGTTCAAGCTCTAATTACTGCCAGGTGATTTGAATACAATAGTTATGCCAAAGACGCATCTCAGTAAGCATGCCGAAAGGTGACTTTCTTATCTTGGGTTGGAGCTAATCTGCTATTAGCTGTCACATTCTGACTATTTAGGTACTTCAGGCATGTAGTATCTTTCCACTCCCATTGGTTTGTATACTGTAACTACCAGCAATGGTGGCATATCTGAAACACCTAGATGGTACATGGGAAAATGTGAGGAGCACAAAAAGATTGGAATGTCCATGAGCCATTCGGGCTTTCTGCAGCTTTGCCTTAAGCTACTGAAGAGGTTTGCCCCACTAGGCTTTCTACGCATTGGACTTCCTGGCATCCTTGTATCAACCTTCAATTCCTGAAGCTTTTCTCATCTTAAATGTGCGTGTGTGGTGTAGGATGCACCCAGGAAGCTTGGGTGTCAACTGCTCATCACTTGATAACATGATAAATTACCGTTGGAACCTGTGAGCAAATCATGAGTTTTCAACTAGATGTCTAATTGTGTTATGATGTAGGAATCTGGGAGTCTTAAAATTTGAGTGTTTGCAGGCAGGAGGAAAACGTCTTCAAAGATCTATTTAATGTTTTGGTTGAGCAAGTGCTTTTGGAATAAATTCGATCAGGCCCACTTGGACAGGAAGAGACGGCATGGAAACTGGCCCTTTGGCTGTTTGCTGACTATCAGCCTCCCATTTACACTGCTCTTGCATTAATCAATTTTATTCTATCCATGTTGTCATTACTCTCCAGAATTCTACCAATTACCCACGCACTAAGGGGCAATTTAGAGCTGCAAGTTAAACCCCCCCCCCATCCAACCCACACGGTGGAAGAAACCAGAGCACGTGGGAAAATCCACAATCACAGGGAGAATGTGCAAATTCTACACAGCACAAATCTGAATGGAACACAGAACGCAGCTCTCTGGTGCTATGAGGCAGTAGCTCTATTGCTGTTGCTTAGTCTAAACTATCACTAAATTTGTACTAGGTTGTTACCTTTTTATTGCATAACAAGGTGTCTCTTAACTCATTTAATACTCTGCCAGATATTTAATTCTCTACTGCAAATTTGCATTTTGGTGACTAAGATTAGGAGCAGAATTAGGTCATTTGGCCCATCGAGTTTACTCCGCGGTTCAATCATGGCTGATCTAATATTCTCTTTTTCTTCACCACACCCCCCCCCCCCCCCCCCCCCCCCCCCCCCCCCTCGTACCCTTGGAGACCCTCGCTCAACAAGAGCCTGTCAGTCTCCGTTTTTTAGATTCGCCTCAGGCTAGATTCCTCCTCCATTCTAAAGTTATGTCCCTTTGTTCTGAGGTTGTGCCCTGGTTCTAGACTCGCCCATTTATTGGAAACATCTTTTCCATATCAAGATGTTATCAGCTGCAGGATTTTAGGGACTGGCCATCTATTTTTCAGGCCAATTATGCCGTTTGTCAGTGCCGTTTAACTGCTGACTCTTGTATGGCTAAGAACCTTTTTGCAGCATCCTCAAATTTCATGAACAGCAAAATTTACTAGTGTGCCTCACTGCAGCTTGCAGAAAATATAAACAATAAATATAAACAAGTATGCAATACAGACATATCCAGAGTTTGAAAACTTCTTATAGTTTAATGGTCTTTGAGTACACAAACCATTTCCAACAAGATGGATGAATTGACAGTACGGATAGCAATATAAGTCATCTAATAGCATGGGCACATGGTTCCAGATGTTCCAAAGAACAGGCTAAAAGGCTGGGAGTGTTAAGGAAGGTATCACAGCAGCGAGCAATGGAGCAGAGATACCAGGTAGCAATGTTAAGTAGGTTTGGGTTGATTATGAATAATACCTGACTGGGAATAGTCAATGCCAGTCAGTAATCGGGACATAACTAATTATTTAGGAAAACTGAATATAATCAAACTATTGTACCTTTTTGAAAATTATATGTTTGACAATTGTAGGGATGTGATGGAGTTGATAGAGGGATCTTGAAGCTGTGTATTTGGATTTCCAAGAGGCGTTTGTCAAGTGGGTGCATGAATTAATAATGGAGAAAGTATATCAGCATAGATTGAAAACTAACTGCTGCAGAGAAAATGGGTTTGGAATAAATCCCTTTCAGGCTGATGGGATGTAAAATATTCCAGGGATTGTATTTTTGTCTCGCTCAATGTAAATGCTTTTAATTTCTCCCTCTAGATTTGAATAAAACAGACTTGGGAACTAGCAGCAGGATGTGGTTTCCCACATTTGCACAAGATTCATCACAGGGCCTCCCAAACACTTTGGGCCCCGTGTGTTGGGTTGCAGTCATTGAATCTGACTGAGTGTTTACTATGTACATTGACCTAGAGACAAAAATACATGGTTTCCAAGTTTGCTAATACAAAAGATAGACACAAAAATGCTGGAGTAACTCAGGCTCTGGGGAGAAGGCATGGGTAACATTTCAGCTCTAGACACTTCTGTTACAAATTTGTGCTGAATTTCATGTATTTCTACACAATGGAGTTTGGGTGAAAATTAGGTTTAAAGTGGGAAACTGAGGTTATGCTATTTGGTAAGTGGATGATCATTTAAATGGAGAGTGGTTGCATATGAATGAAGTTCAAAAGGATCTAGATGTTCTGATGCATGGATCGCAAATTGGCAGGTTCAACAGGTTAAGGCAAATGCCGTTTTTGCCTTTATTGTAAGAGTTGGAGTTTAACGTAGGGAGGTTTTGCTAGTCATATAGGTCATATCTGCACCTGGAATAGTGAGCTGTTTTGCTTCTCTTGCCAAAAGGATAGAGTAGCATTGGAGCCAATCCAAATAATATTCACCAGACTAGTTGTTGGGGTGAGAGGGTTGTCCTATCACAAGACTAGATAATTTAGATCTGCAACATGGAATTCAGTGGGATGAGGAGTGACCTTACTCAAATAAACAAGAGGTTAGCAGGGTAGATGTTAAGAACTTCCCACTATTGAGCTGCAAGCAAGCAATTAGAAAATTTGAATCCTTGATAACTGCTGGAAAATCTGACTTTCATCAAATCTGACTTTTGATGAATGTCAGATCATTAGATGTATCTAAGGTAGTTTGAGGAATTTGGTTATGGGGTACTGACAGGAGTTGAGCCTGGCATGATCAGCCAAGGTCAAATAGGTGGGGCAGGTTTGGGGGCCTTCTATTTTATATCCTGCTTATGTGATCATGAACGAGACACCATTTAGAGTATAGTTCATTGGATGTTGGAGATGTGGGCATAGTATGGACAGTATAATGTCCCAATATTACGTATTCAAGAGTTTTTTCCTAAATTCCAAGGGCAGTTATCCTCGTAACATTAGCTGAAATGTTCTAATGGTTGCACCAAAGGGTGAATTGTTGTTTTTCGTGTTGGCTGAAAGAGGCATTTGTGGTTGCCTTTTGGCCACAAATTTATTTTAGAAATATTCCTTTGAACTAATTAAAGTAGCATTAAATGAAAGAATAAATTGCTTCACTTTTACTGTTGCTTGCAAACTTGGCCCAATGCTCTCAATTATTTATTTATTCAAAGTAACATAGATTGAGGCTGTTATGGATTTTCTATTGATCATAGTCCATGCTTTAACACTTGGTGTATGAACTATGCGACTATGTACAATGCACTGTTTATTGAAAACAATTTTATAGGATATACAGATTATAAAAATTATCTAGTATCAGCAATATGCAGTAATCCGAAGTTAATAACCAAACTATATAAAGTAAAACAATGGTTTATGCTGAAAATTAGGTGCTATAAATTGATGTATTGGGCAATTTGCATGTGTCCATGGGGTTTGTGCACAGCACCAGAAGTATCAATGGCCTGGATTGTGCTTGATTCAGCTGTGCCCTATCTTTCTCTTGCTAGAAACCAGCTACAAGCAAAGGTGTCAAAGGCCGCAGGTGAGGGTACCCAAGGCCCACCCTCAGAATGCCCCCTTTGGCCTGTTGTCAGCTTGTCAAGTCTTGAATTACTTTTAAATCTTCTCTTTGAAAATAGTCTTGATTTGATATTTTGGGCTAAACAGCACTGGGCCTCTGCTCACTGAGGTCATAGCCTCAGAATTAAATGGCGCTCTTTTAGAAAGATGAGGAGCAACTTTAATCTGTGGAACTCGTTGTCACAGGGCTATGGAGGCCAAGTCAGTGGATATATTTAAGGCGGAGATAGACAAATTCTTGATTACAATGGGTGCCAAGGGTTATGGGAAGAAGGCAGGAAAATGGGATTAGGAGGCAGAGATCAGCCAAGATTGAATGGTTGAGTGGACTCGATGGGCCAAATTCTCCTCCAATAACTTGTGAATTTGTAACCTAACCTCCCTTAATCAAAGAGCGTGAACCCCATTCAAAGAGATGTGGTGATAATTACATTTATGATTTAAATCATGAATACCTCCTAACTTCAAACATCCAAACTGCAGTCAATTTAGAGTTCTTGCTGCATCCAACCTGTTTTTGGCTGTACTACATAGTTAGAATGAGTCTTGCAATGTATTGGATGCCTTTTTGGATTGGGCAAGTCATTGTTGGAGTTAAATCCTCATTGCAATGCAATCACCACACATTCAAATTAAGTTTTGTGATGGGAAATGGCCTGTATATTAATAGAAGAATTTTGAGGTTGGGTAAAGTATTCACAACATCAATTGAGAACGAGTCTCCAAAAAGACATAATCATGGTTTCTATATGCTGTCAATTTATGATGGATGGAAATAAGGAATTAAAGTTGAAGGTTGAAAGGTTTGTCACTGGTTCAACATCTTGCAGTGCAGGATTGCAAACGGTATTTCTGACACACCACAACATTTGGGACAAATCTAGCCCAATATTGTAATTGTAATTGTAATTGTAATTGTAATTGTAAATCTTTATTGTCATTTCCTGAGTATTCGCATACTCAGAGGAAACAAAAAAAACGTTTCTCGACCAGTGTCCATTCAGTTTTCGTTACAAAATAAATAGCAATTAAAGTTAAAATACATGTCATGAACAATTTAACCCTCTAATAACATTCAATAACATTCAACAGCCGTTCCGACTGGCAGCGGGGTGTTTGTGCGCGATACTTGGCAGGGGGGAAAGTTCATTTAACAGTCTTATAGCCTGTGGGAAGAAGCTGAGGAGCATCCTGCTGGTTTTGCAGCTGATGCTCCTGTACCTCTTCCCAGATGGGAGGATGGTGAAAAAGTCATGCGATGGGTGGTAAGGGTCTTTGATGATGGAGATGGCTCTGTTGATGCATCTCTTCTTGTATATGTCCAGCAGGAAGGGGAGTGGAGCACCAATAATCCTGCTTGCGGTCTTCACTATCCTGTCCAGTTGGTGACGTTCGTACGCCTTGCAGCTCCCGAACCAGGAAGTGATGCCGTATGTCAGTGTGCTCTCAACAGTCCCCCTGTAAAAAGTCCGTAGGTGTGTGGTGGGGAGGCCTGCTTTCCGTAGTCTTCGGAGGGGGTGAAGTCGCTGCTGGGCTCTCTTGACCAGAGCTGTGGTGTTGGCCGTGGACGTCAGGTCATCAGACAGGTGTAGTCCTAGGAACTTCATGCTGCTGACCCTTTCCACATCAGCTCCGTCGATGTGCAGAGGTGTATGGTGTTGTTTCCCCGCCCTCCTGAAGTCAACCACCATCTCCTTAGTTTTTTTCCCACGTTAAGAATGAGGTTGTGGGATTTGCACCAACCTGTGAGCAGCTCTGGGTATGGTAAATGTAATGTTCAGATCTGTGAAAACCTGGAGTAGGTATGGAGGTGTTGGAGGGAATTTTTGTTTAACATGTACCTTGAATCTGACTTCATACGAGGTCCAATTGCCATCTTAATTATGGCTCTGATATGAACAGACAAAGAACATCTCATAGAGCAGTGGCGAGTTTTCAAATGTTTGTTTATTCAAGGCCCTAACATTGTGCACTGAGAGAATCCAGAATGTTAAAAACAAATTGCAGCACCCACCCACAGCATTTTTATATTTCCACAACACAATGATTACATGTGGATTTTACACCTTTGAAGAAATTCACTGCACTACACAGGTTCCTGGGTTAAACATATAGCAAGCTACTGTCTTATTTTCAGAATTCCCAACATCAAAGGGATGAGTGGTAATCTCAGTGAATCCTATTGATCTGGGATATTCCCTTCCTGGAAGGGCAATTTTATGGATCTGAAATATTGCCGATGCTTAATTTGATACTGAAGGAGGAAACTCGTTGTGGTATTAGTTGTGGCCACGAGTTATTTATTCTGTACAATTAACAGATTTAGATTAAGGGTTTAAGAGGGAACTGCATGCAGATGCTGGAAAATTGAAGGTAGACAAATGGTGAAGAAACTTCAACCCTTCTTCCATCTGAAGAAAGATTTTGACCTGAAATGTTGCCTATTTCCTTCTCTCCATAGATGCTGCCTCACCCGTTGAGTTTCTCCAGCATTTTTGTCTACCTTCAGATTAAGGGTTTCATTTTAGGATCAGCTGGAAGGCAATCCTATTTGATTAGAGGAAAATTAGTTTATAGATTAGAGAGAAAGGAATATTAAAACCTCTCATGAATGCTAGGAATTAAATTGAGCATATTGATTGTATACTAATTTTACCGTGCACTTGTTTATGGGCTCTGGGTAAAAGTGAGCATTGCACTGTTTGAGGAGAATCTGGTGCAAATCTTAGATCCTGTTTCAGTGCAAGCTCAAACATTTTATTAAAATGGCCAGTGTTTCATTCATTAATCTTGTAAAGTAGTAATTGAGCTGAGTGGGTATAAAAAGACTGAAGTATGCAATTGGATTGATAGTGGAGGGCACTGTTTTACTGGAGCAATGAAGATGCAAGACTAATTTTATGGTACAAACTTAACCTTTGACACTTGACGGTGATAGCTATTGCATAGTATGCGTGTGCGAATGTTGGTAGCTGGGCCTAAAAGTGTTTGCTCACAGAAAGTAATGGAGAAAGGGAAAGCATTGTGTTTGCATTATAAGTTGGAGGGTGCCATTTGTCTTTCGAGAAAATGAAATCTTAAATATAAGGAATTGTATAGAATAGAGCTAATGACCCTGTTTTGAAGGGGGAATTGTAGGAAGGTTGCTTGATGCAAGCACTGCTCAGCTATTTGGGTATGTGTTTTAACTGAAGCTGTACAGTTTGAAATTGCTCATTTTCCTGCTTGCAGTTTTAGGCTTGCTCACTAATCCACTGAGTGCCCAGCTGCCTAGAACATCAGTTGGGTTCCCATCAATGGATCCAATAGGCTCGAATTATGTTGACCAATTTGCATCCGCTTTGCCCAAACGCTTGGACAGCCGTTCAGTGTTGGACTCTCGTTCAAGCAGTCCTTCTGACTCGGACACAAGTGGCATCAGCTCTGGATCTGATCCCCTTTCGGAGCTAATGGTAAGATTCTTCAATTTCCAAATCCAACTTGGTACAAAAATTCAGTAATATACCACAAATTTAGCATAACATTAAATAAAAGATCATTGTATGATTGTATATTTTTGTACTTCAATGCTGTGTAGTCAGTTTTCTACCTAAATCTCCATTGAAACAATTTTGCCGATTTAAAAGTTCCTTGAAGGGGAAATTGGTGCAATACTCTGGGCCATTGTGGCTGTTTCCATTTTGAAATTTGGCTTGCACTCCAAGTGCTTGTTCTTGGAGTATAATTTGTTCATTTCCAACTACATTTATGTAAATACATGAACGTGAATGTCCAATTAGTGATGGTTTTTCACAAATGTTGATGTTGACTGGTTAACCTGCCATAAAGCAGATGTAGGTTATTTCTACTTATTTTGGGTTTGAAGATGGATAAAACCAAATTTCATCAATTAGCAAAAGTGTTATTTTAAAAAAAAAAAAAAAAGTGTGGTTATTTGCAGTATAGATTTGAGATTTGAAATTTAAAGTAACGTTTTGATACGCAACGCTTAAGATAAATGTGATATTTCCTTGACTATGGAACATTTGCCACAATGTAGAATTATTTCTAAATGGAAGGACGCAGACGAGGAACTGCAGGTGTTGAAATCTGGAGCAAAACACAAGGCACTGAAGAACTCTGCAAGTCAGGCAGCGTCTGAGAATGGATAGGTGATGTTTTGGGTCTGAAGAAGGTGCTGAAACGGTCACCTATCCACTCTCTCCACAGATGCTGCCTGGCCTGCTGAGTTACTCCAGCACTTTGTTTCCTTATTGAAAGAGGGAATGGAAATGATTTAATAAGTACATTTTTGATGCTCGACTGTTGATATTGGGTTAAACATAGAACATAGAAACATAGAAATTAGGTGCAGGAGTAGGCCATTCGGCCCTTCGAGCCTGCACCGCCATTTAATATGATCATGGCTGATCATCCAACTCAGTATCCCGTACCTGCCTTCTCTCCATACCCTCTGATCCCCTTGGCCACAAGGGCCACATCTAACTCCCTCTTAAATATAGCCAATGAACTGGCCTCAACTACCCTCTGTGGCAGAGAGTTCCAGAGATTCACCACTCTCTGTGTGAAAAAAGTTCTCCTCGTCTCGGTTTTAAAGGATTTCCCCCTTATCCTTAAGCTGTGACCCCTTGTCCTGGACTTCCCCAACATCGGGAACAATCTTCCTGCATCTAGCCTGTCCAACCCCTTAAGAATTTTGTAAGTTTCTATAAGACTTAAGAATGATTTGTTGGGGATCTTGTGAAATTACCACTTAGATTTAGTCAGTCACAACATTGTAGCTATTGATGTAATTTGGGTAAGCCTTGTGAATGTGTAGATAGTCCAAGGTAGATTGGTTGAAGGCATGGTTAAAATATGTGGTTGGGGGTGAAAACTAATATTAAACGGTCACTTTGATTAGTGTAACTATTGCATAGTGCACAGTTCATTATTTGGGTTTTGTTAAGTTTCACTGACTACATTAATCTGTCATTTAAGTTTGCTGATTTAAAATAAACTGGTGGTTTATGTAGGTGGCAGAATACTAGGCAGAGGATCTATGAAATTTGAGAACTCAAAATGCAAAATATTTAAGGTACCAAGTGTTGGCAGTAATGAACAAAGTGCTTTGTAGCAAGTACAACGAGTAGTTGATACTTGATCCAAACATCTTGGTCAGAACATGAAAATATTGCTCCAATTAGGCCCTTTAAACACTCGACTGGAGTATCCTGTAGAGTTTGGAGTGGCCAACCTGATTTTAAAATTGATTTGATAACATTTTAGAATATGTACTTAAAACTATTTCAAGACTAAAATAGTTTTGCTTTGTATGGGTACTTAAGCAGTTTCAATTGAAATGTTTGTAAAATTCTTGCATGGAGACTGGATTGACAAATGGCTCGGGATCTAGAAACATCTAACTACTAATGCGTCACACAGTGAGTAGATAACTTTAAAGCCTGGACCAAACATTTAAAAAGAACGCTAGCTCTAATAGTTTGTATCTGCTGCAGTTTTAAAAAACTATTTTGGCTTGGACATTTAATTCTAAGAATGCTGGTCATTTGCTTTAAATGCTAGAATTCTCAAGTTGGTAAACTCAGCTGTTTGTTGTACAACTGCATGATAACTGATCATCTCATTAGATATGAAAGTCTTGATTTAATGGAAAGGTTTTTGATGTCTACCAATTAAATGTTTTTATTACAGACGAGTCTTCGCATTTCTCCTCCAATTTCCTTTCTGCCGATGGGTGGAGTAAGCAGGGATTCAATGAAACGGGTTGTTATGAGCCCCCGAGTGGATCAAGATCAAATATCGGTCACAAATTCAATGAGCCCTAATCCCTTCAAAAGGTGGTCAGCAAATTCTGGTTGGGCAAATTGGGATCTTTTGGAGTGCCCAGAAGACCCTTTCAGTATTGAAAAGGAGGCCAGACTGCATAGACAAGCTGCAGGTAAGGGGGTCAAGTCGGTACAAATATAGGAAGTACAAGTTTGCAAATGGCATACACATTGCAGAAGTGCAGTCGTAGAGAATAGACTATTTGCCCCAACTTGTCCATGCCAACCAAGATGCCCCATCCAAGCTAGTCCCATTTGCCTGCACTTGGCCCATATCGCTCTAAACCTTTCCTATCCATGTACCCGTCCAGGTGTTTTTTAAATGTTATAGTATCTGCCTCACAACCTCCTTTGGCAGTACGCTCCATATACCCACCACACGTTGAGTGGACAAAATAGCCCCTTGGGTTCCTGTTAAATCTCGTCCCTAGTATTGAGTTACGAAAGTAATTGATCATTTGATGAAGTGGTATTGTAATGGCTGGATGGCAGAAGATGAAGGGTGGCAATGAAGGGAGCATTTTCTGGTTGGCTGCCAGTGACTAGTGGAGTTCTGCAAGGGTTTTTCCATTGTGCTGCAGGGACGTAATGATTGTATTGGAGTGTGCAGAGGAGATTGACCAGGGCTTTGCCTGGGAAGGTGTATAGTTATGAAGAGAGAACTGGAGCAGTGGAGTCTGAAAGGGGACCTCTGGGGAATAGAAAATTAAGGGCATAGATGATAGAAAACTATTTTTGTTCAAAGGGTTTCAAACGATGACAGAGGTTCAGAATAAATGAGGAGGTGGGGGGGAGTGTTTGATATCTGGAAAGCATTGTATGAGCAAGACATGGAAACAGCTGCTCACAATTAAATATCTAGGTGAGCACTTGAATTGCCAGTGTTTAGTCTATGGACCAAGTGCTGACAAATGGGATTGCTGGAGGTGGGTGATTGTTTGGCATGGTCATGGCCCGTTCTGTGCTGTATGGATTGGATTTTTTTCGACCCTTATGTTCCTAAATTGGCCAGAATCTGTTATGACTAGGTAATAAAACAGTATTTTTAGGGTGGTTTACTAAAGAAGGGTGTGGGATGTGGTTCATCAGCATGTGGGATGAAATACAAGCTTCTATCTTGATATTGTATTGGTGTCGTGCCTCTCTTCTGTCAAAATGAAGACATTTGAGTATATTTTGGTCTTAAAATTTTGAGTGCTTTAAATTAATTTAAATCTTAAATCCAACATTTAACACACTGTAACCTTAAGGTAATGGGAATAAAATATTCTGCATTGTTAGCAATAATGCTTTTTCGCTCATTTTGAATGAATCTGGAAGCTCAAAAATGAAAGCTTTATCTTTGATTGAATGCCTTGTATCCTGTGACCCGTCAACAATGTTAAGCTTTTAGCCTCATTTTGCATTATTGCAGCAATGGCTTTCTATTCTTTCTGTCATAAACAGACACTACATTTATATACCAAAATAAGGTTTTGCTAGCAGCTGATTTGCACAGCAGTCTGAAGGCTGATTGCCGAGCATATATCTTATATTCATGTGGTGAGAGTAGAGAAGGTGCATAGTGCAGGGTATAATTTTTATATGCCAATAGTTCTTCTAATAAAGCAGTGAAGGTGGTGTATGTATTGTGATCTGTTCCAAGAAATACAACTCCCTTACCTGTTCTTCCATCTCTCCCTTAAGCAATGAGTGAAGCTACGTTTACTTGGAGAGGCCAGTTACCACCCCGGAACTATAAGAACCCAATCTATTCCTGCAAAGTGTTCTTGGGTGGTGTACCCTGGGACATAACTGAAGGTATTATCACTGTGTATTGCATGGGAAAGTATTTCAAATGCCCAAGATGTTTGGGTGATTTATAGATATTAATATCGTCAATGGGTGGCAGTAACAGTGGGCTGATGGTTAAGTGATTTTAGTGATCACTGGACATTAGTGTTTTTCTCTTGGATTAAGCTATTTGGGTTATAGCTTCCAGCCATAGAATGATAATGGAAGGGAAGGTGCCTATTTATCCTTGAGTCCGGACAAGCTCTACAAATACTGAGCTGTTTCACTTATGGGTTCCTAACCAAAAGCTGTGTTTCAACTATTGATCCATTCCTAAGCTTTGTTGAATCTGCCACTCGCGCTGGTCATTGCATTCCAGATGCCAATAGTTCACTTCATTCTTAACCTGTGGTCCTGACCAATTATACACATAATAACCATAACTGGATTGTCAAACCTTTATGAATGAAAGTTAATATTGATTTGAATATAACCATGTTGGGCCTTTGAATAGGTTGACATTGGCACATTTTGTATGTTTTTATTGATCTCTTGATGATAATTTTAAAATCTTATCAGAACAGATTAACAAGCAGGATGGTAAAATGTACTTTTAATCTGAACCTATCTCGAACTTCAGAACAAAGTAACTTGATTATCTTCTGAGCACATTCATTTATTTCTGCCAGGATATTTGTTCCATTCTTAATGCCAACAGAAATTATTCTTTGTCTGTGCTTTCCTACCTTGGGCATAATTCTGGCTCTTGTTTCCAATATTCTAATTGTTTTTGCTGCTTCACTTTAAAAATCAAGTAACTATCTACGTTACCTTGCCCGCACTACTTCAGAATAGTTGTTTCCTATATGATTTGGGTGGCCCATCAACATTCCCCATCATATTTGTATTTAGCACTCTTCAAAATAGTCTTAAAACCTGCCTGGGTTGGGGGGGGGGGGGGGGGGTACTTTTTCCAAAGTAGATCAAGTTGATTCTTATTGCAGCAGTGAATATCATAGTTTTAACTGCAGCATGATATTTGCACAGCAGTCTCCTTGACCAAAATAATCTTGCCTCCAATAGCGATTCAATTGACAAATATAATATAATATAATAATATATTTTATTGTCATTACACATAAGCGCAACGAGATTTGGTATGCAGCTTCCATCCAATGTCATAACATAAATAACTAATAAGATTTAGATACCATGAGAACATGGATTGTAAAAAGAACAGTAAAATACAGTACATATTGAAGGAACATGAATCAAACCTCCCATGTTCACTTCACTTGGGCAAGCTACAAATTGTGGAAAAACAGTCATTATAAACTTAACCAGACTTGCTGATTCTGAACTAGAATCTTGGGTGGGGTCAGGAGAATGAAATTGGTGTGGGGGATAGACACCTGGTTCTGTTTGGGACTAGTAACACTAATTATAAAAAATGAGATGTATCTGCTCTACTAAATCTCATCAGTCTGATCCTTGATTTAAAATATGGGTTTGAAACTGAAGAAATTACTTCTAAAGTGAAAGCTACAATGGGCCTCGGGCCATCTTGTTCTGATCATTAGATGTCACTTTGTCCCAAGAGTGGTGCTGTTAAATTTCTGACATTTGGTAAACAATTCAGTTTTTGTGTTTAATGGTTTATCCTTTTTTATTTAGTGGGACTGATAAATACTTTCAGAGTATTTGGTTCACTGAGTGTGGAATGGCCGGGTAAGGATGGCAAGCACCCTCGATGCCCACCCAAAGGTAATATGCCGAAAGGTAATGAGAACTGAGATGTGGTAGGACATTTTACCTGTTCTGACGTGAACACGTCACTACAGTTATGGGTCAGAGCACTGGTATGCATGCAGGTACAAAGGTTGCCAAGCCACCTTGGATAGCTGGTAAGGCCATTTAAGCTTTCACGGGTTTAAAATAACCAACTTTTGATAGTTTAAAGACCCATTTAAAATCTAGTGCATTTACTAGCCTTGTTTTAGATGAAGTAGATTAAAATGGCTATTACTCTATAATGCTTGAATTGTGCAGGCCAAATCCAAAAATTTAATTGACTTGCGTGAATTTCAATTAATATGACAAACTTGTGGAAACTAAGCAGTCAGGCTACTTTTCCACTTGTATGCCAGAATAGCATAGTATAATATAAATGCAGTTTAATTCGAGTGCGTCTTAAACGTTGTCAGCCCACGCTCAGTAGAAATACAAACTCGTGCATTTTATGCATGATTCACCATTTAGTTTTGTCGGCTTTTGCATTAAAGGGAAGATGCACAGCCTTGAGCTTTATTTCCAAATGCAAAAACTAAATTAGTTAACTTTTTTATTACTAGGTTATGTCTACTTAGTTTTTGAATCTGAGAAGTCTGTGCGTGCATTACTGCAATCCTGCACACATGACCTCATGAGTACTGATGGTGCAAGTGAATATTACTTCAAGATGTCGAGTCGCAGAATGCGCTGCAAAGAGGTATTTTAGGCATTTGCGTCCTGTCTTTCCCAACCAGTTCTATACTAATTCCTCTTTGCAATATAGTTTCGGTCTACACAAATATACTTAATGTTTTGACTTGGATTTGCATAGTAATAACCAGTGCTTTTTATGTCAGTAAATGCTGGTGGCACCTCTAATGATAAAACTGGGTTTTCATATTTTTAGAAATGTTAATATTACAAATTATGAAAGTTAAAGAATTTAAATTATGCAGTCAGGGCCTTAGGATAACTATCTGCCACAGACAACAACAGCAAGGAACAATATGCTTACCGGCACCTTTTTGTCTGCAAAAAAAGCACTGGTAATAACCAACAATGCTGAATGTCGACTGAGTACTTGATGATTATTTGGTCTCTTATGATTCCAGCCAAATGTTAAACAATGCTGTCTGTTCCTGCTTGACAAAATTTTGGTTTTTGGGCCTTGCTTTTAACTGAGACTATTTCTATTAGATGAGGGGGGAAATGAGATAATCCTTTGCTTTGTACTTTGTAGAAAGTCTTAATTTCTTTGATCAGAATTGATCTTTAATTCTTCTCAAATTCAAAGGTTTTTTTATTAGTCACATTCACATACACCGAGGTGTAATGAAGTGAAATGCTCTTTGCCATTTTGCAGTACACAAAAGAATACAGACATAACACCAATGAGAGTCTTAAACACAAAGAACATCCCCCCCACAATGGCTCCCACCATGAGGGAAGGCACAAAGTCCAGTCCCCAACCCCAGTTCACCCATAGTCGGGCCTATTGAGGCCTCCACAGTTGCCTCTACGGAGGCCCGATGTTCCTGGCCGTTCTCGGTGTGTGGTGGTGCTCCGGCGTCGGGAGAGTCCTCACAGCGGCATGGGAACCCTGGAACGGCCGCCTCCGTACTGGAGGCCGCGGCTTCCGAAGCCGACAAGGCCGCGCCGGATGGAGCTCCACAACTGGCGATCTCGTCGCGAGATCCCAGGCTCCCGGTGTAAAGTTCGGCGCCGCTGGCTGCTCCACAGTCCCGCAGCTCCGCGATGTTGTTCCCAGCGGTCTCAGCTCACCGGAGCTCCAGCGCGGCGACCCAGGCAAGGCATCGCCCGCTCGCTCCACGATAGCACTCCAGCGCTGTGCTGCCACCGAAGCCGAGGTTCCCGGCGGTCCGCGACAGGAAACGCCGCTCCAGGCCCGCTGGTAGGCCGCGAGGACGGGTCGAAGCTGCAGCCCGGAGAAAAGCTGCCTCTCCGACCAGGTAGGGACCCTGAAAGGCAGTTTCCCCCTTCCCCCTCCGCCCACCCTCCACACAAAGTCTAGACCTCCAAACAAAACACTTTAACTAACTAAAAATAAAAATAAAACGGTGAAAAGACAGACAACTGCTGGCATTGTGGTATTTTGAGGGAAATTGTACATCTTTTGGCCCAGGCCATAAGGCTGTCCTGCTTGTTTTTATTCTCATCTTCACTGGACATCTTTGGAACGAAGGCAATGAGTATGGCCCCAGGTTTAGTCGGCAGCTGTTGGATTGGGGTAAATTAGTGGGTGGGGATGTTGCTCTGTCCATTCTTCCAATGAGGGATTGTCTTTGAGACGGTGGCACTTGCTCCTCGGGTTGGATCAGGTCTAGTAGAGCAGTGCCTCTAACCTGGGGATCAGGGAATGAGGTAATTCCACCCTTTGGGCTGTTGTGCTGACTGCTGCCTTGCTCAGTCATCGGTCCTTGACCGATGTCTCATGGCTGAGGAAGAACACTAGCTGGCTTTGCATTAGGCACAAGTCCACAGGATCAAATGTTTATGTATAATCAATTTACTCATGAATAAAGATTACTATGCCTATGGATGTTGCAAAAAAAACAACTAAAAAAACTGGCTTAATGGCAGTAAATTCTATGCTAACTGCAGTTTGTGTGGATGTATTAATCCTTGTATCAGTTTAAGGGCAAACTTTTCAGGGCAGTTGTAAAACTATTTGTAAATCTTTCCTCTGCTCTAAATTTTGCAGGTGCAGGTCATACCGTGGGTCCTTTCTGACAGCAACTTTGTTCGCAGCCCATCTCAGCGCCTGGATCTCAGTAAAACAGTTTTTGTTGGAGCACTACACGGAATGTTGAATGCAGAGGCCTTGGCAACCATCATGAATGACTTATTTGGGGGAGTAGTACATGCTGGTATTGATACTGACAAGCACAAGTATCCAATTGGTATGTTACTTCTACTGGGTAGTTGTGCTTCAAAGTACCACCTTTAAAATTGCCCTTAGTACAATGGGTAATTGTAAATTGAAATACTATAATTTAGTGAAGATGTCTGATCTTTCTAACTACTTATTAGCACCAGTATTCTTTAGGGGAAATGCAAAAGTGATGTTTATTTCTTCCCTTTATCTGAGCATTCCAAGCATATTATCTTTCCACAAATTGAGTAATTTAGATCATCTGTTAATCATAATGCAAGCCTCAAACAAAATTAGATCCTCTGCATTTGTTACCATAACTGAGCTCCCAACCAATGTTGGTGCTTTTGGCTGGTATTCACGATAACATGCATATAAAATCTGAAGGTCACTATTGTTTAGTCTAATTGAGACCAAGTCACAGACTGTGTAAGTGTTCCTTTGTTAACTATTTAAACCCAGTATGTTATTTAATAATGTGTTATTAGCAGAAGCAGACACATTTTAGACATTCCAAAATGTAATAACATTAAATAAAATAGATATGGGCCCCATTAGATGCAGGTTGGCTTTTGTAGGAAGTAGTTGACAACGTTGGAGGAATATTATAGTTGGGGCACTGTAAAGCTCTACAGATTTTGCGCCATTCTACTAAGATAAGTGAAAGGTGTTGTAAACTAATTAGCCTAAAGGGCCTGTCCCACCAGCATGCGACTGCATGCAGCGAGCGCGACCTAACGTGGTCGCATGTGCCGTACGGCCTCGTGGGGCCGGTCCCACTTCGATCGCCGGAGTTGTGCGGGGCGGGTCCCTGACATCGCACGGGACTCCGAAAAACTGACACTGTCCAAAAATTCCGCGCGGCAATTGCCTGTCGGCCCGCAGCCGCATTGAGGCTGTACGCAGCGACTCGACGCTGTACGCCTAGCGCGTGGCGTTACTGATGACGGCACGGCCCGGCGTGCCGTTGCGTGATGACGTAACCGCCCGAGGCCGTGCGACGTCCAAATTCAGTCGGCCCGCCTCCTGCCCAGCTGATTGGTGAGTATGGTTAGGTACAGGATATTGAGTTGGATGATCAGCCATGATCATATTGAATGGCGGTGCAGGCTTGAAGGGCCGAATGGCCTACTCCTGCACCTATTTTCTATGTATGATGTCGGGACCAGCCCCGCACAACTCCAGACGGCTCCGCGGTTGGAAGTGGGACCGGCCCCGCGAAGCCGTACGGCTGAAGCCACCACGTTTGGTTGCGCTAGACGCATGCAATCGCATGCTGGTGGGACAGGCCCTTAACACCTGTAGCAATGTTAGACTTTGAACATAAAACCTGCATGTATTTCAAAGGTCATTGTCATGCATGAAAAGCTGAATTGTGAATGTTAAATGGCCTTTCAGAAGATGTTTCATAAAAGCAGTGCTCAGTTTGGTATGAAATAGTTAGTTCAATTTGGCATAATATGGAGAAAGATCTTGGCCACAACTATATATGGAACATGGATATGGAAATAAAGTTTGAGAAATATTATGATAAATCAAAGACAAAAGATCTTAAAGGTGTAATACATTGTGACAATCTAGAGGTGGAGATTTGGATGTTTTGATAGTCATTGCAGCAGAAGTAGTTCTAGAGGAAGTTGTATTTAGGTTTGCAGTATTTTACCACATGTGTAATGCTTCATGTCTACTTATTGTCATCAATTTGTCCATAACCTAATATTGCAATTGTCAGATGACTCCAGATTTAATTCTGTCTTGCATGGTCAGGGATTAGACATGAAATAATCTCTATTTTCCTGGCATAATCTTAACTAGAAACAAAGGCTTCCAATTCACAATCTACTTCATGAACCCTTAGTACAATGATCATTTAGAGTCTGTCCCAACCTGATTTATATGTAAGAAAAGTCAGTTGCTGAAGGGAGTAAGATGGAAGATGATGGAGGAAATGCAACATGATCTTCAATGCAGCTGGGTCTACAAGTTAGTGTGCAAATCAGTATTAAATGTTCAACGTTAGTGGATTGAGATACCAATTGGTCATGTTCCAAACAAGCGCTGGACTATTGTATGTGTGTAAAATCCTATTCATCAATTCCAATGTGAATTGCCAGCAGCAGTTCTGATGTTTTGGATCCAAAGCCCTAGACACGGTGGTTTTGTCAATGCTTAGCAGGAACTATTGATACGAAAACATGGAATACAAATCCTGCATAGGGTAATCTGACTTGTATAGTGTACATCTCCATTTCACTACCAGTTCAAAGCCAACTAATCTCAAATTCTTCTGATCTAAATATCTAGTATAGGTCAAAATATTCTGTGCATGTTGGAGTTTATTGGAAATAGTAGGCTTTGAACTATTGGTGAAATGAAAACGGGAGCTATAAAAGTGTTGCTTCTATGCTCTCCCAGCTAGAGGTTGGGTGATTCCGTTACAATTTCCACATACATAATCCTGTATGTTAAAATGACCTCTTTGGACAAGAGAGAAAGTTTTGCTGGTTTGATTTGTGTAGTGAATCTTGTTGACTGGCCTGTTACTTGGATCTGCACTGATTTGACCTTTGGTCATTTTTACTAGGGTGTCTGTCTTTTAATAGAGTACTCCCTTTCTGGCAGGAATTGTAATTCAATCTGAAAAAGGATTGGATGTTTAAAAATTGGTGTCTCAAATGCTAATCACCAGTTATTGATTGTTCTTTTCACTTTGTTATTGGATAACACTAGGTACGTGCCTATAAACTATGATCAGATTTCTAGTACTTTGGGTTGATGCTTGGTGAGATGACGGGCAATGTCTGTCTTGCATAAATAAACATTAATGCCTTGGGATTAAATGACTTGTTACATGTGGAGCCTGAAGCTGTGGGAACATGGTTTAAATTAATGTTGATGCACTGTCATCAACTAAATGCATTGGTATTGCAAATTGTAATTGTTCAGTATTCATAAAATAACTTTCTTTCTGTAATCAGTCCTAAGAGATCTTTGTCAAGAGATCAGCATTGGAACAGACAAGGAATACAAACTTTGCTTGATCTGTTGCAAGAGTTTCTTCGCCAGATATTTTCCAAATATTTGAGGATTGCAATAAAGTTAATTCTCTACAAGGTTACTTTATTCAGGTTTTCTGTTGAAACCAATGTTTCTTTTGTGGGAACAAATTCTGTTAATGCTACTAACATAATTCTATGAAGTCTTTCAAACTCGTTTAGCTTTTGGCTCTTTTAAAATGTGCATGAATTTCTGCGAGGGATTGGTTAAACTGCTAGTGTATTTCCCCAACGTCTGTTTAGTGGGGTAGTGGTACATTTTCTGCTTTTAACCGATTGCCCGAATTTACATGAATCCATGTAATGGGGCAGTGTTAAGAACATTAAATGGCTTTAAAAATCAGGGTATTTAGAGCAGTAACTACATGCTGTTTTGATGTACCCAGCACAAAGTGAGTTGCCAGTAACCCGAGTGAACATTTTAATGTCTGTTTACTCGCTACTCAAGTCTTGAATAGGGTCAGGTTGGGATGCTGGGGGAAAGGTACTTGGGGCAATGCAGATTACAATGCAATTGGGCAGGAGTTAAAGGATTGATTGGAAGCAGTTGTTATTGGGTAAGTCCAACGATGAAATGAGTCTCCTAAAGGCAGGCCATTTAATCAAAGTGCAGGATCAGCATGTTCCGGTAAGGGAACAAAGAATGACCAAGGAGGTTGTAAACCTGGTCAGGAAGAAAACAGATTTAAGGCTGCATCAGATGGGGATTATGAGGAATATAAAGCGAGCAGGAAATAACTCAAAGTGGGTGATGAGAAAGGATCTAGGGGCTTTGCTGATATGTAATCCTGTACTGAAAGTGGCATCTGTAAATCAGTTTCATAAACCATCTCCATGTATTATGATCTGCTTGGCATTCTGTTAGCATGATGTTCCAGTGAACATGTCTGCATGTACCAGTGCCTTTAAAATTAATCCTTTGAAACATTACTTCTAGTTGCACTGTATTTTAGTCTCTGAGTCCACAAATAGAGAAAACAGAAAGAGACAGTGCTGGATGGAGTAACTTAGCATGTCAGGTTGCGTCTCTGGAGAACGTGGATAACATGGGTGATCCATGTTCTCCAGAGATGCTGACTGCCGAGATACTCCAGCATTGTCTTGTAAATAAGCATCTACAGTTCATTATGTCAAGACTTAATAGAAGCTCCTAGTAGTTGGGTAGTCCTGCAGTGTGGATAGCTGATTTTTCCTTGGTATTTAATGCAAAAATCAAAACTTTGTCCCACTTGCAACAATCTTGTCTACATTTGGTGGTCGTGGGTTCGAAAGGCTGAGCACTTGAATCTGGAATACTGTTCCATGAAATGTTGATACTGGACAGTTGACATTATTACAATGCAAATAATGTTTTTGGCAATCTTTAAATCACTGAAAACTTAACGTTGTTTTTGAGGCTAATTGAATCTTTAGCTTGATTTGTATTTAGGTTCTGGTCGAGTCACCTTTAATAACCAGCGCAGTTACTTGAATGGAGTTGGAGCTGCTTTTGTGGAGATAAAGACTCCAAAGTTCACAAAGAAGGTAAATTGTGCATTTGAGTTGCTGTTTTTTGAAGGAAGAAAATCTCTCTCTAACTGATGTTTTTTTTTCTATATAAAGGTGCAGATTGATCCATACCTAGAGGACTCAATGTGTCATGCATGCAGTGCCCAGCCAGGACCATTCTTTTGCAGAGATCCAGTGAGTTTTATTAATTTAGGGACTATTTTCCTTGCAGGTAATTTCCAGTGTTAGCACCAATGTATTTGAATGCACGAACATTCATCAGTATCACAAACATGCTTTTTGCCTTTTGATGCAATTCAAAAATAAAAGTTAAGTAAACTGACTTCAGTTGTAAATGATGGACAGATAAATTGGTTAGAAGCAGAAACAAAATGTTGTAAGTACCCAGTGGGTCAGCTCGCATCCACTAAGGCAAGCAGCTAATGTTCCTGTTCAAAGATCTTTGTCGTTCAAACATTAGCAATTTCTATCGAAGTTCTCTTCCCTCAGATCATGGTTGACCTATCTCCAGCACCTACAGTGTTGATTTTTAAGCTGTTATAAATGGTTTAACAATCATAACATATAACATATAACCATTACAGTACGGGAACAAGTCATCTCGGCCCTTCTTGTCCTTGCCGAACACTTACTCTCACCTAGCCCCATCTACCTGCACTCGGACCATAACCCTCCATTCCTTTCCCATCCATATACCTATCCAATTTATTTTTAAATGATAAAATCAAACCTGCCTCCACCACTTCCACTGGAAACTCATTCCACACAGCTACCACTCCGAGTAAAGAAGTTCCCCCTCATGTTACCCCTAAACTTTTGTCCCTTAATTCTCAAATCATGTCCTCTTGTTTGAACCTTCCCTACTCTCAATGGAAAAAGCTTATCCGTGTCAACTCTGTCTATCCCTCTCATAATTTTAAAGACCTCTATCAAGTCCCCCCCCCCCCCCCCCTTAACCTTCTGCGCTCCAAAGAATAAAGACGTATTTTGTTCAACCTTTCTCTGTAACTTAGGTGCTGAAACCCAGGCAACATTCTAGTAAATCTCCTCTACTCTCTATTTTGTTGATATCTTTCCTATAATTTGTACAATCCACGTAGGTCTGCCCAGCATCATAATCCTGGAGCATAGAAGCAGGCCCTTTGGCTCAACTTGGCCAATGTGACAAAGATGCCCTTCCAAGGTGGCCCTCCATGCTTCTAAGATCATTTTGAGTCACTTGAGTTTGTTCTCGTACATTATCTTATTTGCATTGTGTATCGGCATCGCAAGCCAGAAATGGCTTCATGTTAAATAACCCCAAGCGACAACTGAATTGGATACTGGATCGTGGTAAATCTGACGGCAATGAGATTTGAATTTCCATTTGTGAATGTGTAAAAACCTTATGGCTTGGTTCACACCAATAACTAAAACCGGTTACTGTCTTGCTTCCTCGTAGGTCTGCTTCAAATACTTCTGTCGTTCGTGCTGGCAATGGCAGCACTCCCTCGAGGTTCTCCGCCATCACCGTCCGTTGATGCGCAACCAGAAGAACCGCGATTCCAGCTAAAACTGCGGAAAGTGTGCGATTTCAGAGTTGAGTGAGCTGGTATGGCTCAGACTGGGAACAGCAATTATGGACCGAAGTTCACTCCTGCACTTGCTATTTGCTGTTTAATATTCACAATCGCACTATGCACAGTGAATTCCATGGGGTTTTGGGGCCCACCAAAGCAGTTCCCAGACAACAGTTCTGCACAGAGGTGATAGCCAGGTCTTGAAAGTGTTGAAGCAAATAGCTTCACATTTAGATTTTTAGGCTTTTTTACATTCCTTGCATTTTGACAATGTTGCAAGTTCATTACCTTTCCACTAGCGGTTGCCATACAGTGCCTTTAAATTTTTTTTTCCCATCAGGACCGCAGATACTGGTGATAATTGAGCCGGTTTTTTACTTGACTACAAGGCAGAGAAGAGTGCTTTATTTAGCAATCAAATTCAATATTTTACGCTCAGTTTTTACAGATGCAACTGCCTTTTTAAGGCTTCATTTTTTTGACCAGTTAAAATGTTTTAGTCAAACACAACCGTGACACTTTTCCTGGCGGCTTTTAACATTTTTGTGTCTGGGGCTGCTGTTATGGACCCTGGGTCATTGTTGTAAATCAAGATGTTTGCAACCATTGGTGTGGATTTATGGATTAGAAACTGGACTGAAATAACGACATTCGAGCTGCTGTACATAGTTTTAAGATGTTCTTTGCACTTTTTAATTTGCACTATGGGTAGGTAGAGGTTTTTAATCACTATTCTCACTGATGATGTTTTTTTTTTGTACTTGAGCAGAAGGGGGTTTCAAGGCTGGGCCAGGCTGAGTTTCTGGTTTTGTCCCCTTTTGAGCAGTTGCTCATTACTGTTAAAAGGATGAAGCTATTGCTGAGCAGCTGCTTGAGTCTCCAAGTTACTTGAAGAGGTTTTTACTCTTGTGGTTTTTGATCTGAAGCTGTGTGCCAAAGAACCAGTGTCCTTAACTTTTTTTTTTTTTTGCTGAGCTGTTGCCTTGTCACTCGCCCAGCTGCTGTTGAGCATTAGTAAGGTCTCTACCTCACGGTGGTGGTATGCAGGTGTGACTGTAGTTACCGGAGGTTGTGAAATAAGCTGTTAATGTTGGTAAAAAAAAAAAAAAACCTGTTGAAGCAGAAACTAATGTTGAACATGTCTAATGTACCAGTACAGTGCAAAAGTTTTCACTGCTTCCACTCAACCAGAGGTACAAAGGAGCCTATGTTGTACATAATGGCCAAATGCCCCAGTAATCCATCTGCTGATGTATTGCTAAACTGCAATGACTAAATTGTAGCAATCCTCCAGTGTGGCCATGAGCAATGAATGGAATATCTTGGCCAGTGACGTCTAGACTTGCTGTAAGTTTAAAAAAAAAAAACCAAATGGAATAAAAACCCATGTTCACAGTATTTTATGAAGTGACTTTATTTCATCCATTTTGTCATTACCTTTATTACCAGTGCAAACATATTGCAGTTTCAAAAATGATTTAATTCTGTTCAAAATGGTAATTTGACAATTTGTCTTCCCATTTGAATGTTTTGGTTTGCCTGGCAAATCTGGGATCAAAGGACATTGGAGAGGGCAAATTAAAAATGACAGCTGTTTAAATTTAAAATTTATTTCTAGAACATTTAAAATGTCGTGCATTCAAACACTGCTTTATATTAAACATTGCGTTTATTTGCTGCACATCCTAAGTACTCCTGTTGTGTGACAATTGGTGGTTTTCGCTGGTGGAGCTTGCGTGATATACTTGGAACGGATTTGTCTGCAGGGCGCTGGGTAAAGGAGCTGTTACCTGGTGGTCATTATCTCGCACTGAGCCATTTTCAATTCGAATGGGTTGGAATGCTTCAAATAATGGTCTACACAACTCTGGGGGAGTTTCAGCGATTAGCTACACTCTTTAAAATAAAAATAAAAATTCTGTTTTAAATGTTGGGACTCTTTCAGGTAAGACATTGGCTGCATAGACAGACATGTTTACATCTGATTCTGTCACCATTTCAAAAGGATGATGGGTGTCCTGTTCACAGCAGATTCTTGTCAGGACAGCGCTGTCTAATGGAGTCTTCTGTACACTGGCGGTGAAGCCATTGTTGGAATGTAGGATGCAAGCCGACACTCTTGGTTGTGAGATGCTGCAGATTATAGCGAGTGAATGCAAGTTCTTTGGTTTTGTTTCTTTATTCTTCTGACTAAAACAATTACAATGTCCATATACTACGTTGGTTTATTTTGACGAGTGTATTTACATTTGTTCAAGTACAACCTGACACCAGATGGCATTGTGCACAGACACTACATATTTGTTCCATTTTCTCCATTTTCTGATTCCTGCTACATAAACCTGATTCGTACCCTTTTTGATTTTTGAAGCCATCTTTCTCTGCCTCCATTCCTGATCTTGAGCAAGTCTTGTGGTTCATCTGGGATCCAGTTATTATGGGCCATCAAATGGAAACTTCAATCAGCTTAACTCTCTGTTCTTGATGTTGGGCAGCTTTAAACCAGCCAAACTGCCGATGAAGAGCACAAATGCTACCAGAAGGATGGGCACAGTACAGTGCGCATCAACAAGTTCCCCAAATGCAACATTTCCCAAAATTGATGCAATTCGGTTAATTCCACTGAACACTCCAAAGGCAGATGACCTGTCAAGACAAATGTTAAAGTTTAATTTCTAAACTTAACATTCTAATAGCTCCTGTCACTTTCTTACATAGCGGGTGTTATAGTCTTGTGTATAAAAACATTGTTTACTATATAGCAAATTTTTTGTCCATGTTTTGAACTAGTGTACCTATCGATTTGATGCAATTATACATGGTTGCCAGTGCAGCCTTGGGATAACTTGCCCGATGGAAGTGATGGGAAAGGGAGCATGTTTGCTCTCCAAGGAGTCTTAACATCAGAGTGGGGAAACGAGCAGAAACTGGCCAGCTAGCTCAGTCGTGTTTTCAGCCAGAGGTCCTAACTCATTAGACCAGGGAAAGTGCACATTCCCCAGTAAGTTATATCGCATGACAAGTTGTTTTTCTGGTATTAAACAGTAATTAAACTATGCATTTGGGTGAAATTGAAGAGGTTATGGGGTATGGTGAGAAGGCAGGTACGGGATACTGAGTTGGATGATCAGCCATGATCATATTGAATGGCGGTGCAGGCTCGAAGGGCCGAATGGCCTACTCCTGCACCTAATTTCTACGTTTCTATGTTAGGGGAGTGTATCTTTGTGTTGCTTTAGTAATTCTAAAATTAAGCCTTTGGAGCTGCAGGCTGATGCCCTCCAGGGTCGTATACAGTAACCAGTGAGATGGTGCTAGTTTTAATATTCCAAAAATCGCAAGTTGGAAAAGATTTTATATAATTGGGAAAATAGTAAATGTAACTCCATTCAAAATAGAGGGATTGGTGGGCATTGATAGGCTAATTAGCATAATATCTGAGGTTTTATGTTAGTCATTTTAGCAGGACTTTTTTTTAAATTTACAATTGAGCAAAATGTTAAGAATTTACCAATTGGTTGGAGTTGAAGATTGCAGTTGGAGCTATACAGCCCAAGTCACCCATGCCAAAAATGGACACAAAGCTGAAATGACTCAGCAGGTCAGACAGCATCTCTGGAGAAAACGAATAGGTGTCATTGTGGGTCAAGTCCCTTCAGACAAGTCGACCTGAAACGTCACCTATTCCTTTATCCAGAGATGCTGTCTGATCACTGAGTTCACCTTGTTGTCTATCTTCAGCTTAAACCAGTAATCTACAGACAGTTCCATCCTACACCTCGTCCATGCCAAGTCCAATACTTATCCATGTGCTATGGCAAAGAGGGGAACGTTACAGGTTGAGGAAAGCTAGGACATGTTGGACTTGTACTGATTAAAGATGTAAATGGAAGATCTAGATAGACCTTAACTGGGTGGATGTGAAAAGCAATGTTGCCCATTTGAAATGAAATGAAACTGAGAATTGAGTCTTTGATTCCATGTCCCTGTGAGGAAGTGTTACAAAGTCAGAATACTTTAAGGCAAAGCTAGATTTTCAAGTCGGGGTGTGAAAGGTACTGGGTGGAGAAGGAATGCAGAATGATGTTGTCAATGTTGATATGCTGATCTTGAAAGGCAGAGCAAGCTCGAGTGACTATGTGACTTCTAATTCACTGTGCACAAGCTGTTCTCTGCAGTGGAGTTAGTGCTGACACCAAAGCAGAACCCTAACTTTATGAGGGCGTTATGAAAAACAGATGTAACTTTTTACACTATCTAATGTAGATCCTAAAGCAAAATTGTATCCTTGGTGATTTAATTGATAGTTTCCCCAAAGGTTAGTACAGATTATTGATCAGAGGAAACGATGAAAACATTATTCTTTCTTCCATGACAGGTATTCAATAAGTGGGAGGTTCAAAACTCCACCCCTTTCTCCATCTTCCGTGTGCCCTGCCCTGGACTCGCAGCCATGTCTCCCTTCTCCTTCCACCCATATTTCTTCCTGCAGCTTAACAATTCTCACCTCTTCTATCCTCCTCGTACCTGCTTATCTTTTTATCTCTAGCCTTTGTCCGATCATCTGTATATCAGAAAGTCATCTATATCCACCTATCACTTGCTAAGTTTTGTCCGGCCCTTCCAGCTTTCTTCTCTTCCCCTCTCTCTTCCCCCCCATCATTATCCCGATCACGTGTCCATGTTCTCCTGCAATGCTGCCTGATCCACTGATTTATTCCCAATATTTTTTGTAAATCAGCTTTTGCAGTTCCTTATCTTAAACTAACACACTTGCATATGTGGGTACCCTTGGTTAGTTTATATATCTATACAGCTGTCTGGATTAAATCTACCAAAAGCTGTTTGAAGGACTAATGCATCAGTGGAACTCAGTGAAGTAGTCTAAACTTACCCCATCAAACCAGTACCTGTTTATTAATTCTCAATTCTTTGAGCCTTCCTATCATAGAAGCAGAAAGATTTGAAGACTACCTCTTTAAAAGCTGATTTTCCCCCATTAATTAACTCCCATGAGCGATCATGTGAAGCTAGTTATAGAATGAGGATGTAGAGAGATAAAAAACAATGTATAAAAGATATGCACAAAAGTAATGATGATAAAGGAAACGGCCCATTGTTAGCTGTTTGTTGGGTGAAAACAAGAAACTGGTGCAACTTGATTGGGGGAGGGAATGAAGTAACGTTTTTTTGCATATCTTTCATTGCTCTCTCTACATCTATCTCCAGGGTCTTGACCTGAAACGTCACTCATTCCTTCTCTCCAGAGATGCTGCCTGTCCCACTGAGTTACTCCAGCTTTTTGTCTCATCGGTTTAAACCAGCATCTGCAGTTCCTTCCTACACAGAGAATGACGAGGCACAGTTCTCCCACCTGACACTAACCTACCTCAAGTTAGTAGGATAGAGCTCCATGCTGACAACGTCAAGTGAGTTCCAGGAAACCACGGAGATGGCACTGAATAGACAGGACATGACCAAGCTCTGGATTTTTGTCTTCACTTCCCAGATGAAGAACACACTGAGGCCTGAAAGAAACAGACTTGTGCCTAGGAGATAAAACATTTAAAATATTACTGATTGGGGGAAAAAAACAAATCCATTTCAAACCATTCTGCTTGGCACTAAATTTCCCACAAGCATTCCATGTTGGAAATCATTTACTAATTTTATCTCCATTAATATTGCATTGTGATTGAATCCTCTATAGATTAGAGTGCAAAAAATAACCTTCACCCTTCCATTCTGTAAGGGAACACAGTACATTCTAAGGGGAAAGGATCTCCGAAACTTGTTCCTAGCTAGCAGCAAACTTGTTATCCAAACTCTTGTCAGGTTCAGCGTCACCTCTGCTTATTGCTCTGGCCAGGGCTGGCCAGAGAGGACTTGGCCATCCTAGTGGAGAAGTTGGTGCAGCGGTCGATGAGTTCGGGCCACGTGGAGGTGAGGATGCTGAGAACGGAACAAAGGAGGACCGGGTGGGGTGGGGGCGCAGTGGTACTTTGTAAGTGCCCTTTTACGGGCAACTATTTGCATACCTTGGGTATACAAGCAAATAATTTTGCTGTGACATGTCATGTGACAAAGCATGCATTCAGGATCGACCTACTAAGGAAGTCCTTATATTTAAAGATGTTCCAAATGTCGTCTTGGCCTCTATTCCATTGGTGTATTCTGACCAATCACCCTCCAGTTGCAGAGCAGCTCAATTTAAAATCCTTCACCAATTGTGGTCATTCAGCTGCCAAATCCCCTGAAATCTCTCCACTACCTCTTCTTTAGAACGTGTATAAAGCCAATGTGCCCGACTATTGCATTGAAAATGTGAGTGGGATAGTTCTTGTACTGTCAGTTCATATTACTTGGCAAGTTGTAAATTCAAACCTGCCTTGAGTGCACAGCTGCAGGCTAGGAGTTTGCTGAAGGAGTGCAGTATTATTGCTATTAATAATTGTGGAATGATGGTGGGACTTTAGGAGGAGAGGAATACCTCTGTCTCTGTCAATGGTGTGGATGTGCAGTTTACCAAGGAGTACAAATACCTTGGGAGTGTGCCTGGACAGTAAACTGGACTGGTCCAGGAACGCTGAGGCCCTGTACAAGAAGGGACAGAGCCGGCTGTATTTTTTGAGAAGGCTCTGCTACTTTAACATCTGCAGTAAGATGCTGCAGATGTTGTACCAATCGGTGGTAGCCAGTGCCATCTTCCTTGCTGCCGTGTGCTGGGGCAGCAGGGCAAAGGCTGTGGAGTTGGATTCACGGGAGCTTGGTCTTGGAGGGGAGGATGCTCCTCAAACTGCGGAGCATCCTGGACAATACAGCTCACACTGGTTAACCTGAGGAGCACCTTCAGCAACAGGCTGGTTCCACCAAGATGCAGCACAGAACGCCACAGGAGATCCTTCTTCCCTGTGGCTATCAAACAGTACAACTCCTCCCTCTTCTGTCGTGGGGTAGACTGAGACTGACTTCCATCTCCAATCTTTGCACATCCCCAGTCCTTTAATTTCATGTGTTTTGTGTTTTTTTATGGCTGAGGGCATATCAATTTCCCTCCTGGGATAAAAGTTCGATCGTATCGTTTAGACCTTTCCAAGCCGAGATCGCACTGTATAATCCAGTGAATATCAAAATCGTTCATCGGTATAAGTAAGACATTCTCTGGACAATGTTTACCCCTAACTAACAGTGCAGATTGATCGATTTCTAATTAATATTGCTGCTGTTCACAAATTGGCTACTGCATCCTGTATAATGACAACGACCCACTAAAAGACTAGGTGTTTAAGAAGGAACTGCAGATGCTGGAATATCGAAGGTACACAAAAATGCTGGAGAAACTCAGCGGGTGCAGCACAAAAACACTGAGTTTCTCCAGCATTTTTGTGTACCACTGAAAGACAGTTTTGTGACGAGCTTCGTACATACAAGGCTGCGTGCAGTGTTAAGGGCCCGTCCCTGGAGGTCGCGTAATTTGCGTGCCAAGGAGTCAGAGTCAATTTAATTGTCATTTGGACCCTTGGAGGTCCAAACGAAATGCCGTTTCTGCAGCCATACATTACACACAAATAGACCCCAGACACAACAATAATTACATTTAACATAAACATCCATCACATAGCTGTGATGGAAGGCCAAATTAAACTTATCTCTCCACTGCACTCTCCCCTCCCCGATGTCAGAGTCAAAGTCATAGCCCCCGGCTGGCGATGGCGATTGTCCCGCGGCCATTAAAGCCACGCCGGGTGGTGCGAGGTCGCACACCGGGTCTTGATGTTGGAGCCCCCGGTGCGCTCGCAGAGTCCGCGGCCGTTCCAGCCGCGCGGGGCAGTGGTGTCGGGCCCCGCTCCAGGAGCTCTTCGACCCCGCAACTCGGGCGGGAGAAGTCGCCGTTGCAGGAGCCCTGAAAAGCGGTCTCCCAACAGGGATCCGCGGGCTCCCGGTGCCGTCGTCCACAGACCCGTCGTTGGAGCCTCCGACTCTCCGGTAGCAGCAGCAGCAGCAGCAACGACAGCAGCAGCAGCAGCGCTCCTCCACCGCTCCACCCGCTCCGGACTCGGCCAGCTCCGCGACGGCAACGGTGAGTCGACACCTGAGTCCCCGGCTTCTTCCTGTTGGAGGCCGCTCCTCGTTGCGGCCTCAACGACACCTGAGACCCGACGAGAAAAGGTCGGGTCTCCAGTGCAGGGAGAGATTCAAAAAGTTTCCCACCCCACCCCCGCCCCCCCACACACACACACCCCAACATAAAATAACAAAAACTACATAAAAACACAGACAAAAAATAATAAAAACGCGGACAGGCTGCAGAGGCCGCTGCTGGCCAGAGCCGCGCCGCCTACAAGAGTGTGGGACAGGCCCTTTATGCAGCGTCTTGTGCCCATTCTCAATCCCCATTCACAAGTTGGAGTGCTACTCACACAGCAAGAGCTTTCCTCCCAGCAGATCCATCATTAGTATGGAGAAGATATTTCCAGGAAGATTGGCAGCTGCTAAAATGAATCCTTCTTTGTAAACTGCAGAAGAGAAATATATTTTAAACTCCTTGACAAACAGCAGGGGGAGAAAGCAGATAAATTAACTTTTTAAAATGTGCGCTTGTTTGAATATCTCTTCAGCTTGGCAAGTAAAGGGTTTGAAAGCAGGAGGGTCTAATTGACAAAGTTGCAAGGATTGTCCTAAAGCAGTTGAAGTAGTATATTTGCAGATTGCCTTTCCAATCAACTCGACGTGCATACACAGATCAAATAGAACAAGTTGTCCTACAACTTTAGGCTGTACACGACACACGAAAGAAGAAGAAAATGTGGTGAAGGCATAGTGAGACGTCGAATATGAGTAGGATCAGTAAGGTAAATGTATTCATACGTTGCTTAGGCCATAGCTGGAATACAGGCGCTCGCTTCCCAGCTTGTGCATACCTGCCTTGTGTAAGCCTGTGCACAGGATCAAGTGCTTGTGTGACCAGTGGGATGGATGTATTGGCTATTGTGGGGCTGTAGGCATCTTCAGCTGTGCAAGATCTTGGTTGCGGTTTACCAACTGTCTGGGATAGGAGCAGGTCACGGGGACAGAACCCTGCCTGGAACCAAAAACGGTCTGTTCTGGTCTCCACACTGTAGGGAGGACACAATGAGGCTGATGGGGGCAGAGGAGATTTGCCAGGGGGTTGCCAGGCATGAAATGCCTCAGGGGGGAGTAGAGAGGCTGTGTTTGCTTTCCTTGGAGTGGAGAAGCTGGAGAACTGACGGAGGTGTACAAAACGGAAGGGCTTAGATCATCAAAAAGCGCCTCTCCCTCGCAACGTTGTGTCAAGCTAGATGGCATAGGTGTAAGGAAAGGAACAATAGTCTTGGAGGAGTTCTAAGGGAGAACCTTTTCACCCTGAGGAATGGTTGGTGTTAAAAACACATCCCATAGGGATGGCGGAGACAGACTCGACCAATGGATTGCCTGGGCACTGACGATTCTGGATGGTGGAATTTGATAGTTTTGTGGATGAGATGAAGATGGGTGATAGGCACGTTGTGTTGGGGAAGCAGGGAGGCTGCAAAACGACTGGGACAGGTTGGGGAAGTTTGCAAAGAAGTGGCAATTGGAATACAGCACAGCAAAGTGTATGGTTGGGAATAAAAGTGTAGACCACTTCTAAATGGGAAGAGGATTTAGGAATCCGAGGTGCAAAAGGGCTTGAGTGTGCTGGTTGGTGCAGGATTCCCAAAAGGCTAATTTGCAGGTTGAGTCAGCAGTAAGGAAGGCAAATGAAATGCTAGAATTAATTTTGATGGAGCTAGAATGCTGGAGAGGCCATATTGTGAATATTGTCGGCAGTTTTGGGCATATCTGAGGAAGGATGTGCTGGATTGGAGAGGGTCCAGAGGAGGATTGGGGTAATGTACGAGGAGCTTTTGAAGGCCGGGCCTGTACTCGCTGGTCTCGACCAGAAACGTCACCTATTCCTTCTGTCCAGTGATGCTGCCTGTCCTGCTGAGTTACTCCAGCTCTTTGTGTCTATCTTCTGGGTAACGAAAGGCTGAGATGGAGTGGATGTGGAAAACTTGTTAAATGGAAGAGTCGAGGACCAGAGGCCTAGTTCTGCTCTTATATCTTAAGAACAAAGTACATGGTATGATGGGATCAGCATAGGTGGATAGAGTTGATGAATAGCATCGACATGATGGGCCAAAGAGCCCATTTCTGGATGACCTGAAAACTATATATAATTTAAAAAATCTTCCTTTTTTTCTGGGATGTCAGGACTTTCATATGAAGAAAGTCTGGATAGACTCGGCTTGTACTCGCTAGAATTTGGAAAATTGAGGGGGGATCTTATAGAAACTTACAAGATTCTTTAGGGGTTGGACAGGCTGGATGCAGGAAGATTGTTTCCGATGTTGGTGAAGTCCAGAACAAGGGGTCACAGTTTAAGGATAAGGGGGAAATCTTTTAGGACAGATATGAGAAAAACATTTTTCACACCGAGAGTGGTGAATCTCTGGAATTCTCTGCCACAGAAGGTAGTTGAGGCCAGTTCATGGCTATATTTAAGAGGGAGTTAGATGTGGCCCTTGTGGCTAAAGGTATCAGGGTGTATGGAGAGAAGGCAGGTACAGGATACTGAGTTGGATGATATTGAATGGCGGTCGGTGCAGGCTCGAACGGCCGAATGGCCTACTCCTGCACCTATTTTCTATGTTTCCCCATGGGTTTAAGAAGGAACTGCAGATGCTGGAAAATCGAAGGTAGACAAAAGTGCTGGAGAAACTCAGCGGGTGCAGCAGCATCTATGGAGCAAAGGAAATAGGAAACGTTGCCTATTTCCTTTTTCCCCATGTGTTCAGCCGCACACTGTTGTCTGGAACAAAGAGCTCTCAGAAAACTGACTAACACATACCTGCTGTTCTGACCGGGTAGCAGGTGACATTTTCTGTGCCTTGGCTACTTGGGCTGGACCAGTTGGTGGAACAAGCCGATCCGCCACTGATATCAATGCGTTTCAGCAGCTCGGGAAACCACATCCACAAACCATAGAACCTGCAGAGAGGGTGGAAGGGGAAGGAGACGGGTCTCTGAGTCACTCCCAAGTCACAGGGAGGGAATGCTATTTGTAACCTCGGGGTGTCTAGAGACTCTTGAAATATTGGAACATTGGGCACTTTCTTCAAGTTGCCATTCAAGACCAAGGTTGCCATTTGCAACAAAGTGCAAATGCTGGGATCATGCATAAAAACACAAACTGCTGGAGTAGCTAGAATTAAGGTCATTAGGAATGAGGCCGTTCGGCCCATCAAGTTTACTCTGCCATTCAATCGCCATTTACTGCCACTCTGCCATTCAATCTGCCATTTACTCTTAACCCCATTCTCCTGCCTTCACCCCATTGCCTCTGACACCTGTACTAATCAAGAATCTATCTATTTCTGCCTTAATACCAACTGATGGCCTCCACAGCCTTCTGTGGCAAAGAATTCCACAGATGTGCCATCCTCTGATTAAAAGAGGTCACAAGAAAAGTCCTGACCATCCATGTCCCCCAGAGACATCGCCCGAGCCACTGAGTTACTCCAGGACTGTGTTCTATCCATGTGAGGTTCCTCTCATGGTCTGTGGGTGGATGTGTGAATTACCCATTATACATTGCTGTTCACCTACTGCTTGAGGTGGGGTGTGGGGGGGTGGGTGCATGGGCATTAGTTTAGAGATTTTATAGACACTGCCTTTGGCCCAACTAGTCCACGCTGACTGTCGATCGCTCGTTAACACTAGCTCTTATCCCACTTTCACACCCACTCCCTACACACTAGGAGCAACTTCCAGAGGCCAATAAACCTAGAAACCCTTCTGTCTATGGGATGTGGGATAAAACCGGAGCACCCAGAAGAAATCTATAGGGCGAGTGTACGAACTCCACACAGACAGCAGGGGCTTAAAGCCGGTAGAACTGCTGCCAGAGGCCCGGGAATGGATGCGGGAATTAGGGATTAATGTAGGATTAGTGTAAGCAACAAAAAGACACAATGTGCTGCAGTAACTCAGCAGGTCAGGCAGCAGCATCTGTGGAGAAGGTGGATAGGTACAGATTCAGGACAGGCCACTTTTCAGATCAGTGAACTGCCAACAGAATGCCACAGGAGACCCTTCTTCTCTGTGGCGATCAAACGTTACAACACCTCCCCATTCTATCCTGGGGTAGACTCAGACTGATCCCCAATATTTGCACATCCCCCCAGCCTTTCCACTCGTCACTTTAATCTCATGTTTCATGTATTTCGTGGTTTTAGGACTGTTGGCAGATCAATGGGATAAATGAAGTCATGTCGTACAGAAAGTAAATTGAGTAGTTGATGGGCAGCAGAGACTGGCCGGGCAGAATCATTGCTTGATGATTCACAAGCACTCTGCATTGCAGATGGATTTGAACTTTTATAGTCTGGCTTCTACAGTTACGTTGGACAACCCAGTGCAGAATTTGACACCCAGGTCAGGGTACATATATATATTTCATCTCATTTCCAATCGCGTTTCTGTGAGGAATGTGAAAGCAAACCTATTCCCACTCACCGTGAGATTTCTGCTTTGTGTCTCTCCCAATGACTCCGTACTGGAGGGTGCCAGGGACTGTGCCTAGGTCACCAAACCCCCCCTCCCATCTCACTTCAGTAACCTTACATCCCCAGGTCAAATCCCTGTCCTGAGCTGAGGGGCAATCAGAGAGAGGTATATAATATTGAATGGAACAGACAGTGTGGAGAGGGTGCGGGGTGGGGGGGGGGTGGAGAGGGGGGTGGAGAGGGTTGGGGGGGGAATGGGGTTCAGGCCCGGGTCTGAGGGGGTGGGAGTGTACAGGGGGGGGGGGGGGGGGGTGAGACCCTGTCCTGCTGTAACTCACCCGAAGGAGATGCTGAAGAAGATGACGGAGAGCACAGCCGACGTTGGTGCCAGCTTCCGGGAGAAGATTTTCCGGATCGGATCCGTGCCCTGGGAATGGAAACAGGCCCGAGGGGGTCAGCGGGGTGGGGCGGGTCCCTGGGATCACCGACACAATCTGCCCCCTTTCCCTCTCTTGTCCGCCTATACCACACCCACCGTCACCACTCGTCTCCCTGCCCCATCTCCCCACCATCTCACCCGGTTCCACCTGCCAGACCCCTCAGCCCCTGACTTCTCCAGCCTCCTCCCCCCCCCCCCCCCCCTCTTCTTTATACTGGCCCACTCCCCCCCTCTCAATGCAGGGACTAGAACCACTGCCTGACCCGCTGAGTTCCTCCAGCACACTATTTTTGTTTCGCTCAGTAGAAGGCGGACTTTGTTGTGCTAACGATGCTCTCTGCCCCTCATTGAGGAACTGGGAGCTGGTCTGGCAGAGCCCACACCACAGGGGGAGCGGCTATTACATGGTGAACCTCTGCTGATAGTCCACAGCCAAGCCCCCTCCCCCCACTATACACACCGGGGTCTGGAGCACAGGAGAAACCACCCCTTCGCTTCTCCTCCTCTCCCCATCTCCCCCGACTTACAGTAGAAACAAGGAACTGCAGATGTTGGTTTATGCCAAAGACAGACAAAGTGCAGGAGTAACTCAGCGGGCCAGGCAGCATCACTGGGGATAAAAGATACAATGTGAAACGTAACGTTGCCTATCCTTTACCTCCAGAGATGCCGGCGGACCCGCTGAGTTACTCCAGCACTTTGTGTCTTTTTTGTTTGTAAACCGCCACCTGGAGTTCCTTGTTTACACATTCAATAATGCTCGCACCTAGCTTTAAAAAAGACTCTTGCCCCTCACGCGGCTCTCTGGGGTTTGAGCGGAGAACTGGAGGATTCTGCTGCCCACAGAATGAGCTGACTGACTCCCACTGCAACAGTGTGTCTATCCCCCACGTGTCTTATCCTGGGCAAGACCACCATACAAAGGTAGCATCGATGGATGACCTGACGATAGATCGTGAACCCATCCAGGACATGAACGACTCCAGTCCACAATACGTATCCGCAACGCATTTTATATTTGTAAGTTTTACAAATAAATACAGGGCAAGAGCGGCAACACGGGTGGCACAGCGGTAGAGTTGCTGTTTCACAGCGCCGGAGACCCAGGTTCGAAACCGTCTACGGGTGCTGTCTGTACGGAGTTTGTACGTTCTCCCTGTGACCAGCGTGGGTTTTCACCGAGATCTTCGGTTTCCTCCCACATTCCAAAGACGTACAGGTTTGTAGGAAATCGGCTTGGTGTAAATGTCAAAACTGTCCCTTCCATGTGGGATAATGTCAGTGTGCGGGGATCGCTGGTCTGTGTGGACACGGTGGGCAGAAGGGCCTGTTTCCGCGCAGCATCTCTAAACAAAACTAAGAGACAGGGTGAGGAATGAAGTGGAGACGGTACCTTCAGTAGCTGGTCTTTCAGCCAGTCCACACGTGTATTGTAAAACTTGCTGCTTGGTTTCTCAATGGTGGGGATCAGGAGGCGGCGAACCTGTGGAGGAAGGAAACCCGGAGATGATGGGTCAAGATCGTGGAATCGAAGCTCTGAGGATGAAAGGGAGAGATACCCGCTGGTGGGCAGCCCAGAGCCATGATCGCTAGCACTTGCTGCTTATGTTCAGAGGCATTCACCTGGGAGTTCTGCTCAGCAACAGAGGAGTCTGTGGAGGTGTAGAGAGAGTAAAGGAGAGGGGAGAGTACGCAGCCTTGCGGTGCTCCTATGCTGAGGGTCTGCAGGTCCAAGATGTGCTTTCCCAGCCTCGCATGCTGCTTCCTCTGTGTCGGGGAATGCGGGGAGAATAAAATGGGAAGAGCCCTGGATGGGCAGGAAAGGTTTAGAGGGATATGGGCCGAACATGGGCAAATGGGACTAGCTGAGATGGGGCATCCGCTTGGCATTGGATGGGTGTCCATGCTGTAGGACTCTGAACTGCAGGTGCTGGTTTACAAAAAAAGACCCAAAGTGCTGGAGTAACTCAGCAGGTCAGGCAGAATCTGTGCAGAAGACGGATAAGTGATGTTTCGGGTTAATCAGTTTAGTTTGTAGATACAGTGCGGAAACTGGCCCCTCAGCCTAGTGAGTCCGCGCGGACCAATGGTCCCCCTGTACATTAACACTATCCTACACACTAGGGATAATTTATCATATTTCACCAAAGCCAAATAACCTACAGACCTGTACAACTTTGGAGCGTGAGAGGAAACCCGCGTGGCCACGGGGAGAATATACAAACTCCATACGGACAGCACCCGGCTTCAGACTCAAGAAGGGTTCCGACCCAAAATGTCACCTATCCATGTTCTCCATAGACGTTGCCTGACCCGCTGAGTTACTCCAGCACTTGGTGTCTTTTTTAGTTTACCATGGCTACACGTTTGACACAGACACTGTGGGCTGAAGGGCCTGTCACCGCGCTGTACTGAGCTGCGTTGTAAATACATTGCTGTTCACTTACTGGGCAGGAGCGCGCGGTCCCACGCAGATTCCACTGGAACATCCGCTCGAAAACCCGCAGGGCTTCTTCCTCTTGTCCCGTCTGTGCAGGGAGAAATAAGGAGTCGTTACTGAACAATTTAACAAGGGAAGGCACGGTGGCGCAGCGGTAGAGTTGCTGCCTTACAGCGCCAGACCGGGGTTCAATCCCGACTACAGATGCTGTCTGTACGGAGTTTGCACGTTCTCCCCATGACCTGCGTGGGTCCGGTTTCCTCCCACATTCCAAAGACGTACTGGTTTGTAGGTTAATTGGCTTTGGAACAATTGTAAATTGTGTAGGATCAGCTGCAAAACCAGCAGGATGCTCCTCAGCTTCTTCCCACAGGCTATAAGACTGTTAAATGAACTTTCCCCCCTGCCAAGTATCGCGCACAAACACCCCACACTGCAGCAGAGCCACTGTTGTGCCGCTGCTGGTCGGAACGGCTGTTGAATGTTATTGAATGTTATTAGAGGGTTAAATTGTTCATGACATGTATTTTAATTTTAATTGCTATTTATTTTGTAACGAAAACTGAATGGACACTGGTTGAGAAACGTTTTTTTGTTTCCTCTGAGTATGCGAATACTCAGGAAATGACAATAAAGATTTACAATTACAATTACAATTACAATTACAAGGATCACTGGTTGGCGCTGACTCGGTGAGTCGTAAGGCATAGAAGGGAAGATATAAACGTGATTGTCAGGGCAACCTTTTCTGCACACAGGGTGTTTGGAACAAGCTGTAAAGGCGGGTATAAGTATCATGTTTAAAATATATCTTGGACAGGTACGTGGATAAGAAAGGTTGAAGAGGGATGTGAGCCCAACACAGGTGAATGAGGTTAGTTCAGGCAGGTATCTTGGTCAGCATGGGCGAGTGGGCTGAAGGGCCTGTTTCTGTGCTCTGTACCTCTCTCTATAAATGTTCACACTGGCCTTTTGTTTCAACCAACTGCCAATGAATCTTCCCCCTTCCCCCCGATCGGTGACCACCCGCCATGCTTTGTCTTGCCTCTCCGCTCTTCCTCATCCCCTCCCCTACATTCGGTCTGAAGAAGGGCACTGATCCAAAACCTCACCTATCCATGTTCTCCAGAGATGCTGCCTGACCCGCTGTTTCTCCAGCACTTTGTATCTTTCCTTGTAAGCCAGTTATCTGCAGTTCCTGGTTTCTACATTTTGACTGCTCCACTGGAAATATCCTTAAGTTATGTCAACTCTGAAGAAGTTCTCCACCTTTCTCCCAGGTTTCTTCTCCCCCCCCCCCCCCCCTTCAGTCAGTCTGCAGAAGGGTCCCAGTCCGAAATACCACCCATATTCTCCAGAGATGCTGGCTGACCTGCTGAGTTACTCCAGCACTTTGTGGCCTGCCTTGGTCTGCTGCCAACTTTGGTCTGATGATACTCTAGTTGCTTTTTAATGTTATAATAACCGCGCTAGGTAAAGTAAATTTAACTCGGCGGGACAGGCAGCATCTCTGGAGGGAAGGAATGGGTGACGTTTCTGGTCAAGAAGGGTCTAAACCTGAAACGTCACCCATTCCTTCTCCAGAGATGCTGCCTGTCCCGCTGAGTTACTCCAGATTTTTGTGTCTATCTTCAGTTTAAACCATCATCTGCAGTTCCTTCCTACACCAGGTAAAGAAACTATTTATTGAAGACAGACAAAAGTGCTGGAGAAACTCAGCGGGTGCAGCAGCATCTATGGAGCGAAGGAAATAGGCAACGTTTTGGCCCGAAACGTTGCCTATTTCCTTCGCTCCATAGATGCTGCTGCACCCGCTGGGTTTCTCCAGCATTTTGTCTACCTTCGATTTTCCAGCATCTGCAGTTCCTTCTTAAACCCATGGGGAAACATAGAAAATAGGTGCAGGAGTAGGCCATTCGGCCCTTCGAGCCTGCACCGCCATTCAATATCATCCAACTCGGTATCCTGTACCTGCCATCTCTCCATACCCCCTGATACCTTTAGCCACAAGGGCCACATCTAAACTCCCCTATTTATTGAAGACAGCAGCCGTCTCCGCTCCAGGGCAATGCCAGTGTATTCCAATGGGATGGGACAGGTTTTTCCACAGGGCACAGTCAGGGAGAGATGGTGTTAATGGGAACAATTGATGTCCAAATGGTTGACTTTGAAGGAACAAAGGGAGGATTTGGCAACTTAACATAGGGTTGTCAAATATTCGTGGGTCAGCAATGATTCATCACAGCCAATGCAAGATGCCACTATTTCACGGCAAAAAGCGAGCAACCAGATCATGTATATTTTTTCACCTTAAATTCAGCTTAGAATTCAGAAAAAAATAATCTAGCGTGCCAGCTTGATTTTGCTGGTCCGGGCAAACGCAGACTGGGAGATCGTTTAGTGGAACACCTTCGCTCAGCCCACCGGAAACTCCCTGATCTCCCGACTGCCGGACACTTTCATTCTCCTTCCCATTCCCACACAGACCTTTCTGTCCTGGGTCTCCTCCATTGTCAGTGTGAGGCTAAATGCAAATTAGAGGAACAGCATCTCGTATTTTGCTTGGGCAGCTTACAGCCCAGTGGTATGAATTTTGATTTCTCTAACTTCAGGTAGCCCCGCCCGGCATTCCCTCTCTCTCCATCCATCCCCCACCAAAGTCGCACTAGCTTCTCGTTTTCACCCGACAAGCAACTTACAATGGCCCGTTTCCTTTATCATCATTACTGTTTTGCATTTCTTAAATTCATTGTTCTTTATCTCTCCACATCACATTCTATATCTCTCATTTCCCTTATCCCTAACCAGTCTGAAGAAGGGTCTCGACCCGAAACGTCACCCATCCCTTCTCTCCAGAGATGCTGCCTGTCCCGCTGAGTTACTCCAGCTTTTGTATCATTAATAACCCATTATCTGTTATTTTGCACTTTATCAGTCTATTTATTCATGTGTGTGTATATATTTATACAATGGTATATGGATTCACTGATCTGTTTTGTAGTAAATGTCTACTATGTTCTGTTGTGCTGAAGCAAAGCAAGAATTTCATTATCCTATCAGAGACACAAGACAATAAACTCACTTGAACTTGTGTCTATCTTCGGTTTAAACCAGCATCTGCAGTCCCTTCTTACACAAAAGGGTAGAAAGAGGGTGGCGGCACCTGGTCTATGTGCAGCAATAGAGTTGCTGCCTCATATCCGCGTCAGAGATTGGGATTTGATCCTGACTGCGGATGCTGTCTGTACGGAGTTTGCATGTTCTCCATGTGACAGCGTGGGCTTTCTCCGGGTGCTCGGGTTTCCTCCCACATTCCAAAGACTTTATGGTTTGCAGGTGAAAGACCTTGGTAAAATTGTAAATTGTCCTTAGTATGTAGGATAGTGCTAGTGTGTGGGGGGTGGAGAAATCGCTGGTCGGCACGGACTTGGTGGGCCGGTTTCTGTGCTGAATCTCTAAAGTCTAAAGAGTGGGTGAAGTGGGACTAGGCTGGTGACTGATGAAGCCACGGTGGTTGGCGGTGATGGATGCCAGGATCCAGTACTACAAGGTTCTCCCGCACTAACAGGCAAGGGGACCTCTGCATAACTCCTACCCCTGTGATCTCCTGAGGTGGACGAGACTGGTTTAGCACCATCCGCTGACCGGTTTACACGGCAGATTGGAGCCTCAGAAATAAATCACATTTACATAGAGACCAGCCAGGTCAAGGCGCTATTAAAGACACAAGAGACTGCAGATACGGTCAGCTTGAGCAATAAATAAAGCGCTGGCCAAGCAGCGAGCTGCGGAGGGAAATGGACAGACAACATGTCGGGTCGGGCCCTTCCTTCAGGCTGCTACAAGGGGGCCAGGTTGGGAGAGGGATGGGGCAAGTGTTGGCTGGATTCAAGTGAGAAGAGATGACGGGAGATGGGAAGAGAAGTGGAAGGTGAAGTTGGGTGCAGATGTGCAAACTGACAAGGAAGAAGGTGGAGAGTTGAATGTAGATCCAGGTGGAAGGATGGCGGGTGGAAGAGAATGGGAGAGAAAAAACAGGAGTGAAGGAATATGGGGGAACGGAAGTGGGAGATGAGCAGATGGAGGAGAGGAAAGGAACGTGGTGAAAGGGGCAGGGGGAATGGAAAGAAAGGTGCATGCACGTTGGAGGAAGATGGGTGGGTGACTTGAAAATATTTGGAGAATTCGATGTTCATACCATTGGGTTGTAAGCTACCCAGGCAGAACATGAGGTGCTCGTCCTCCAGTTTGCGTGTGGCCTCCCCGGCAATGTAGGAGGCCCTGGACAGAAAGGTTTGTGTGGGAACTGGAAGGGGAGATAAAATGGTTGGCAACGGGGAGATCCAGTCGGCCTTGGCATGTCGAGTGCAAGAGTTTGATGAAATGCAACAGATGAGGTTAGAGGCGGTGCACTCCTCAAGCTGCACATAGTGATCAGATTCAAGCCCAGAATGCTCCTTTATGGCTAACAGTTTCCAGTCGAGCGATTCTAGGACCAGTGGAGACATACTTTTGGAATGGATTTGACGAAGAATGTCTTTAGCGTGAGGGATGGTGAATCTGTGAAAAATCATTACAAGAATGGGGGCGAGGGAAAAAAATAGATCAGCCGTGATGGAACGGCAGGGCAGACTTGATGGGCCGAATGGCGTAATCCTGCTCCTATATTAAGGAAACGGTTTCCTGTTCTACACTTGGTTTCGTCGATGTAAGGGGCCATTTGGGAACACTGATGCAATAGATGAAGTTCCAGGAGGTGTTCATTTGTATTGACAATAGACAATAGGTGCAGGAGTAGGCCATTCGGCCCTTAAAGCCAGGCGCATTGTGTGGTATTAAATCCCAGAATCCTCCTTTAAAAGGTTCTGTTTAGTTTATTATTGTCACATATAGAGGTACTGCGCAAAGCTTTTTGGTGCATGCAGTCCAGTCATGGAAAAAACTATACTTGGTTACAATCAAGCCGTCCACAGTGTACAGATTCAGAACAACGGCTATAACGTTTAGAGCAAGATAAAGACCCAGTAAAATCCAATTAAAGATAGTCCAAGGGTCTCTAATGAGGCCCACTGAGTTAGTACTGACCAGCGATCCCCACACACTAGCACTGCCCTACATACTAGAGACAAGTTAAAGCCCTGTCCCACGATACGAGTTCATTTCAAGAGCTCTCCCGAGTTTAAAAAAAATCAAACTCGTGGTAAGCACGGAGAATGAACGTAGCGTGTATGTCAGAGCTCGGGGACGTCTCTTAGCGGTTCGTAACGCTAACGGCAGGTATGCGGGAAGACTCGCTAACGGCAGGTAAGCACAGGAAGACTGGTGAAGATTTTTCAACATGATGAAAAATGTCCACGAGAGCCCCGAGTACCAACGAGTGGCCTTTACCGTAAATCTCCGAGTTCGAATCAGGGCAAACTCGGGAGAGCTCTTGGAATGGACTCGTACTGTGGGACAGGGCTTTTACAATTGTTTCCAAAGCCAATTAACCTACAAACCTGTACGTCTTTGGAGTGTGGGAGGAAACCAGAGCACCCGGAGAAAACCCACGCAGGTCACGGGGAGAACACACAAACTTGGTACAGACAGCACCAGTTGTCAGGATCGCACCTGGGTCAAATGTAGTTAAAAGTAGATACTAGGAACTGCAGATGCTGAAATCTCGAGCTAAATACAAAGTGCTGGAGTACTCAGCGGGTTAGGCAGCATCTCTGGAGAAAATGGATGGACAGCCCCACCTGTAAGCGCAGCACGGTGGTGCAGCAGTAGAGTTACTGCCTTACAGCACCAGGGACCCAGGTTCAATCCTGACGACGGGTGCTGTCTGTAGTTTGTTTGTTCTCCCCGTGACCTCGTGGATTTTCTCCGGGTGCTCCGGTTTCCTCCCACACTCCAAAGGCGTTCAGGTCTGTAGGTTAATTGGCTTCTGTAAATTGCCCCTGGTGTGCGGGATAGATTTAGTGTGCGGGTGAACGCTGGTCGGCGCAGACTCGGTGGGCAGAAAGGCCTGTTTCCACGCTGTATCTCTAAACTAAACTAGAAGCGTCACCCATCTATTCCCTCCACAGATGCTGCCTGACCCGCTGAGTTGCTCAAGCAATTGGTGCTATGCTCGAGGGTTGCAGTGTGTGTTGCCTCCTTACCTCCATCAAGAACTTTGGACTCTCGGGCATCCCGAGTGCGTAGACCAGTGCGGAGGTCAGGCTGGGCAGCGAGCACAGCAGCACAAAGACCCGCCAGCTGGAAAAGGTCAGAGAGCCGAGTTGGAAGGACAGCGAGGTCCTGGGGATGACCAACCAGGCCAGGCCTGCGGACAGACAGACAAGAGAGGCAGCATTAGGTCAGCCCATCAGCAGTCCGTGTGCACACAGCATATCATCTCCAACAGGACATGGGGCGGCATAGTTGGTAGTGCAGCTGCCTCACAGTGCTGGGGACAGAGGTTCGATCCTGACCTTGGGTGTTGTCTGTGTGGAGTTTGTACATTCTCCCCGTGGCTTTAGACTTTTAGGCTTTGGAGATACAGCATGGAAACAGGCCCTTCGGCCCACCGAGTCCACGCCCACCACCACTAAATACTATCCTACACCCACACAAGGGATAATTTACAATTTTACTGGAGCCAAATAACCTACAAACCTGCATGTCATTGGTGTGTGGGAGGAAAGCCGAGCACTCAGAGAAAACCAACGGGGTCACAGGGAGAATGTACAAACTCTGTACAGACAGCACCCGTAGATGGGATCGAACCCGGGTCTCTGCCGCTGGAAGGAAGTTACTCCAACGCTGCGTCACTGTTCTCCCCCCCCCCCCCCCCCCCATATAATGCCGCCCAACTTCTAAAAATGCACCTTAAAAACTATTTGGATGGGATGAATCTCAGCCAGGTGTGGCATCTGCTGTGTTCTTGACTGCCTGAACCTGCAGAGAGAGAGTGGTGAACACAGACAAGTCCACCACTGCATAAATGATGGGAATATGGAGACTATATTCTCCTGTATAATTCATGCCAGCACATGTTGTAGACAAGGGCTGTCGGCACGCTGGCGTTTACACCCCTTCTGCATTTGCCGCACCATCATCACCTACATACAGAATGCCTCCAAATTTAATTAAATGGATTTTTTTTTTTTTTTATGACATTGGAATGCGAGGAAGAAAGGAAACTTTTAAACTCGTTTCAATTGGTGTACTTGTAGGAGCATGGCTGGAATTTTAATGCAACTTTAAATTCCAGACTGCATTTTTGGCTGGCTGCAACCTTTACTTATCCAGTCCTCATGAATAAATGAAAGAGCTGCAATGTTGCCACTGCACTTTGATATGGATTTGCTCGGCACAACAATGAAAGATTTATAGAAACAATTATAATAAAGGCAAGATAATATTCCGATTCGCCTGTTTAGGAAAAATACATTAATCCGGTGTTATTACCCCACTGAAAGGAACAATTGATTACTCCAAGAGAGAAACTAGACCGTTCCAAACTGGGTCACGTTCGACATCTATAAAGCACCAGCTTTTATTTCCCGCTGGAGTAAAGAGTTATATTGCAGCAATCTTTTCAAAATGAATGGCCCGTAATTAATTTAACAGCTTCAAGTTTTAAACATCATCCAATAAAAAAGTTATCAATTATTTTTGCTGAATCGTCCTTTCAAAACTTTAATTGCGAGTGTTTTATGGCAATGAAAAATAACATTGGAATCTTAATTAAAACAGACTAATTTTCATCACTGTGCATCTACATAAACATAGTTAATAAACTGACGGTTGTTAATAAATTGACAGTTCATCATCTGGCCATTGTGAAGTGGTTTGCAAAGTAGCTTTTACAGTGGTTGGCAAGGATTAACATGCTTCTTGTTCAATATCATTATGGTTCGTTCAATAGACAATAGGTGCAGGAGTAGGCCATTCGGCCCTTCGAGCCAGCACTGTCATTCAATGTGATCATGGCTGATCATCCCCAATCAGTACCTCGAAGGGCCAAATGGCCTACTCCTGCACCTATTACCTATTGTCTATTGTCATTTGCTCAAAGAGGCCTGAAGCTAAATCCCAAGAGCATCAAGGCCCCACAGCTCGGTACGTTGGCTAGTCTTGTGTTTCAGGGTTTGTGCAATTACACCTACCTGCTGCAAAGATGTTCCCGCCCATCCAGAAGGCGGCCAAAGCACTGATCATGCAGCCTCTTCTGTTCTGTGGTTGGAATTCCGCAAAGTAGGAGAATATGACCGGCAGAGAACCTCCAACACTGAGAATGCACAGAAAATTAAATCATCACCATGTCCATCGGAATAACAATGCTAGGATAGATTGTCCGAGTTGTGAACAGAATCCATTTTGTGTTGGTAAGCGCCAATTAAGATGAAAACGTAACCACATTGGAGCTCTAGCCACCAATGCCTCTACTTTCTCAGAAGACAAAGGAAGTTTAGCGTGGCTCCAACAACTCTCACCAATGTCTACAAATGCTCCTGTCGGCTTGTATCACCGCTTGGTTTGGCAACAGTTCTGCCCAAGACCACAAGAAATTGCAGAAAGTCACGCAGCCCATAAGGTCATAAGTCATAGGAGTAGAATTAGGCCATTCGACCCATCAAGTCTACTCCGCCATTCAATCATGACTGATCTAACTCTCCTTCCTAACCCCATTCTCCTGCCTTCTCCTCATACCCCCGACACCCGTACTAATCAAGAATCTATCTATCTCTGCCTTAAAAATATCCACTGACTTGGCCTCCATCACACAGTCCGGCTCTCAAATCCTCCCCACCAACCTTCTATCTGCACTTCACACTGCCTCGGGAAGGCATCCAACATTATCAAGGTTCTTTCTTACCCCAAGTATTCCCGCTTTTCCCCCTCTTCCATCAGGAAGAAAGTACAAAATCCTGAAAGCGCGTACCACCAAATTCAGGAACAGCTTTATCCCCGTTGTATGACTACTGAATGGTCCTCGGATAAACTCGGATATATTCCTCACCTGCCAAACCTCTACAGATCTCCAAGGGAGAATTCCAATGATTCGACAATCCCCAGGCTCAAAGATGTCTTCTCATTTCAGTTCGTAAATAGAGAACCTTTTAAATTTGGGATTGCAGTCCCACATTCTAGACTGTTTAGCTCAAATAAAAACATCCTCACTATATCTACCTTGCTGGTCTCTCTTTGTCTTCTGTATTGAAGTCACCCAAACACCAGGGCATGGAGGTTCAATTTACTCCATTTGTGCTCATTAGACAGAGCTTCTAGCCCACAAAAACACCTTGTGAACCTTTGTTGAATTTCCTCCACAGCAAGTATATCTTTTAGAAAAAGAGACTTAAAGTGCATGTCATGTTCCGGGTTCACCCCCAGCTTGACTCATTGTCCCACCTGCTCAACAGTGGGTAGCACGGTGGTGCTGCCTTACAGTGTCAAAGATCCAGGTTTGATCCTGACAACGGGTCTCCCCGTGACCACGTGGGTTTTCTCAAGGTGCTCCTGTTTCCTCCCACACTCCAAAGATGTACAGGTTTGTAGGTTAATTGGCTTTGGTAAAATTGTAGAATTTCCCTAGCGTGTAGGAGAGTGCTCGTCATAGATATAGTCATAGAGTGATACAGAGTGGAAACAGGCCCTTCGGCCCAACTCGCTCACACTGGCCAACAATGCCCCAGCTACCCTAGTTCCACTCGCCCGAGCTTTGTCCATAACCCTCCAAACCTGTCCTATCTATGTACCTGTCCAACTGTTTCTTAAACTATGGATAGTCCCGGCCTCAACTACCTCCTCTGGCAGCTTGTTCCATACACCCACCACCCTCTTTGTGTATGGGATGACCATGTTATAAATTGTCCCTAGCGTGTAGGATGCTAGTGTACAGGGTGATCATTGGTTGGCACGGACTCGGTGGGCCGAAGGGCCTGTTTCCATGCTATATCTCTAAAGGTCCCTGACTGGCCAGAAGCAGCTTCTGGCCATTCGGCCCAATGTGTTGAAACATAGAGCCAGCTGGGCGGAGGGTGGAGTGGGGTGGAGAGAAGGGTCTATTGGGGCAACAACTGCCGCCTGCATTTATATTAATGTGGGTACTATACAAAGGCGTTTGATAGGAGATAACAACGTGTTTGGCCAAGTAACATTTAATTTGGGAGGAGAAATGGGTTTTAAGAGACAGAAACCAAGGAGAAGACAAGAACACACAGGGTGGGTGACAACTGGAACTGGCTCAATGATGAGTTGGTGGAGTCAGATATTATTAATATGTCTAAGAGGCATTTAGACGCATACCTAAATAGGCACGTCACAGGAGAATATGGTCCAAATAGGATCCTGTAGATGGGCAAAAAACGCGGCATGGACAAGGGCCCATATCTGTGTTTAGTTTCGTTTAGAGATACAGCGTGGAATCAGGCCCTTCAGCCCACCGAGTCGGCACTGACCAGTGATCCCCGGATATTAACACTTTCCTACACACACTAGGGATAATTTACACTTACTACAACAATTAACCTACAAACCTGTACGTCTTTGGACTGTGGGAGGAAACCAAAGATCTCGGAGAAAAGCCACGCAGGTCACGGGGAGAACGTACAAACTCCGTACAGACAGCGCCCGTAGTCGGGATCGAACCCGGGTCACTGGCGCTGTAAGGCAGCAACTCTACCGCTGCGCCACCGTGCCGCCCTCTTCAATTGTATGACATTCTAGGTTTCGATGTATGTTTTCACCACGTTCTTACATAATTTGAGTACTCAAATCTTGCTAATAAAATATTTACCTACCTACCTGCCTGCTCTAGCTACACGCGAGCTTTCAATGACTTCTATAAAACATCATAAGATTATAAGTGATAGGAGTAGAATTGTACCGCCATTTACTCCGCTATTCAATCATGGCTGATCTATCTCTCCCTCCTAACCCCATTCTCCTGCCTTCTCCCCATTACCTCTGACACGCGTACTAATCAAAACATCCAGGTCTATGAGCATCAATATTCATTAACCAACCACCACAATCAAAATAATGAATTTGTTTTTCTACTGAGAAGCTCAATATTTTTCCACACCATACTTCATTCACCACAGCGTTGCCCACACATGCAACTTGGTCTGTGTCCTCTTGAAGCCTCTATTTACACCCGCATTCCTACTTAAGCTTTGCATCATCAACAAACTATTGCATTTGGTCACCTTGGTTGAATTGCCGATCAGTAAGGGGCCCAAGCATCGACCTTGTAGTACTGTACGATGGGCAGCACAGCGGCACAGCTGGTAGAGTCCCAGGTTTGATCCCCGACCTTGGGTGCTGTGTCTGTGGAGTTTGCATGTACTTCCTGTGACTGTATGGGTATCTTCGGGGTGCTCCGGTTTCCTCCCTCATCCCAAAGACATGCAGGTTTGTAGGTTAATTGACCTCTGAATTGCCCCTCGTGTGTGGGGAGCGGTTGGGTAAGTGGGATAAGATAGAACCTGTGTGATCACTGGTCGGCATGGGCTCGGTGGGCCAAAGTTGCACGGTTCTGTGCTGTATCTCTAAAGTTAACTAAATCCATCACATCCTCTCGCAGGGGAATATCCCCAACAGGGAGGTCCTAGTTACACTCAGTTAGCCATGGAAAATAGGTGCAGGATTAGGCCATTCGGCCCTTCCAGCCAGCACCGCCATGATCTTGGCTGATCATCCAAAATCAGTACACCGATCCTGCTTTCTCCCCATATCCCTGTATTTCCCTAAGAGCTATATCTAATTCCCTCTTGGAAACATCCAGTGAATTGGCCTCCACTGCCTTCCGTGGCAGAGAATTCCACAGATTCACAACTCTCTGGGTGTAAAAGTTTTTCCTCATCTCAATCTTAAATGACCTACCTCTTATTCTTAAACTGTGACCCCTGGTTCTGGACTTCCCCCAACATGGGGAACATTTATCCTGCAGCTAGCCTGTCCAATCCTTTAAGAATGTTACATGATTCTATAAGATCCCCTCTCATCCTACTAAATCCCAGTGAATACAAGCCCAGTCGATCCATTCTTTCATCATTTGTCAGTCCTGCCATCCTGGTGAACCTACGCTGCACTCCCTCAATAGCAAGAATGTCCTTTTTCAAATTAGGAGACCAAAACTGCACACAATGGGCTCACCTCGTTGTTCACACCCATGACAGCAGTCTGCTGATCCGGGTACTCTACTCTGATCTCTGTTGGAAGATCGCTGGTGGACAGAGAGGAAGATTCAAGGATGTTCTTAAACCCTCCTTATGGAAATGGCAACAACCCCACCAACTCCTCACCGCCACCTCTACTCAAGTGGAGGAGGAGCCATTTGAGAACCTCGAGGCTATGGAGGTATTAAGACACCAGCAGAAGGAGTGCACCACCTCACCAACTAGCCACCTGCCCCATCAGATACCTCAGGTCCATTCTGCTCACATGGACCTCATCAGGACCAACAAAACCAGTATGGAAACGAGACAACCTTGATCCTGTAGGACTACCCAAGAAGCAGCACCTCCACAAAGCCAGGAAGGAAGGCAAGCAGGAGCCTGACCCATTACTCACCCAACTCCACTACAGAATCGCAACACTAGAAACGTCCAGAAATTAGTTGCCAGGCTCGATGTTGCTCCAAAGACCCCATTCACTGTTAACGAGAGCACTAGAATTCTCTGACGACCCTTCAGGTCTGCGAGTGCCCCCCATATGTAGCCCCCGATCATCATACCTGCATAGACGGGGAGAAACACTCATTGTAAGCCTGGATACCATGCTATCTGGAGGCTTGTATCTTAATCCTACATTGACATGACATTCAATTTTGGGGCCTAGTGTGTGTGTGCCTGTCAACTTGCACACAGCAAGCTTCCACAAATAGCACATTGGTTAAATGATCCAATAATCCTTTCCTTTCTCCAGGTACCAATGAGAGAGGGATTTTTGACAAAAAGCCACAAGAACTCCCTCAGTTTCTTTCCAATTGTGTTCGGGACCTTTGACACTCACTAAGTTGATGGAGTTTTGGAATAACATCTCAAAACAAAACCATCTCCACGGGTTTAGATCAGATGCTTGAATTTTGGTGCAATAATTGAGCCCAGAGCCCTATGAGGTTCAGTTTAGATACAGCATGGCCCACCAAGCCCATGCTAATCGTTGATCACCTGTTCACACTAGTTCTATGTTATCCCCCTTTCTCATCCGCTCCTTACACACACTAGGGCCAATTCACAGAGGCCAACTAGCCTGCAAACCCACACATCTTTGGGCATGCCGGGTCCGGGCATGGTGGATGAGCAATGGTCGGGGTCAATGCACCAGAATGGTGGACTATTTGGAGTGGACTGCGGAGGCCTGGTCTCCATTAGCTCGGACACGGCCAACAGCAGCACAGAGTGGTGGAGGACATCAACATTGCTTGGCTAGGACGAACCCTGCAACTCTGACCCAGTGCCACCACCAGGACAACAGGTCAGGTTAAGACTTTAACATTTTTTTTGTGAAAGCTTTGGACTTGACAGGGGCAAGATGGTGCCTGAAATGTGGCAACTCTGGTGCACTGACTCGGTGTGGGTGACTGTCTTACACTCTTATACTTAGTCTGATTGTGCCTAATGCATGGTAGGATTGTCACTGAACTGTGCGGAAAGAAAATAATTTCACTTAGATGCTCATAACATCAAAGTACCACTGAACCGGAGCACCTGGGTGGAAGAGACACAGTCACAGGGAGACACCTCCCGAGGTCAGAATGAAACCCGCAGCTCTACTTAGTGGACACACAAACCCCACGTCTTTGGGATGTGGAAGGAAACCAGAACACCCAGAGGAAAACCACGCAGACACAGGGATAACATGCAAACTCCACACAGGCAGCACTCGAGGTCAGAGTCAAACCCGGGTCTCTGGTGCTCAGAGGCGGCAGTTCTTCCAGCTGCACAACTGTGGGGAACTCAGCAAGTACGGACCGGGCACTCAATTTGTTCGACCGCACCGAGATGGACACTAACATTCAACTAGGAGTCAATGGGTTAACTGAAGCAAGACTGTGGGCCAAGGACAACCTGGATTTTGTCTGAAGAAGGGTCTCGACCCGAAACCTCACCCATTTCATCTCTCCAGAGATGCTGCCTGTCCCACTGAGTTACTCCAGCATTTTGTGTCTATCTTAGATATTGAAATGTTCAGAAGTAACAGCATTACTGGCAGATGAAAGCCTGATGATGAAGTGTACTGATGGGCCCAGACATCCCAAATGCCAGACAATTACTTCTATTTCACTGCAGTAGAAACAAGGGAGCTGCAGATGCTGGTTAATGCACAAAGTGCTGGTGTAACTCAGCAGGCCAGACAGCATCGCCGGAGAACATGGATAGGTGACTATCTAAATGGCGCCAAGTTGGGAAAAGGGGAAGTACAACGGGATCTGGGGGTCCTTGTACATCAGTCTATGAAAGTAAGCATGCAGGTACATCAGGCAGTGAAGAAAGTGAATGGCATGTTGGCCTTTATAACAAGAGGAGTCGAGCAAAGAGGTTCATCTGCAGTTGTACAGGACCCTAGTGAGACCACATCTGGAGTATTGTGTGCAGTTTTGGTCCCCTAGTTTGAGGAAGGACATTCTTGCTATTGAGGGAGTGCAGCGTAGGTTTACAAAGTTAATTCCCAGGATGGCGGGACTGTCATATGCTGAGAGAATGGAGCAGCTGGGCTTGTACACTCCGGAGTTTAGATGGATGAGAGGGAATCCCATTGAGACATATAAGATTGTTAAGGGTTTGGAGTGGTGAGTCTGTGAAATTCTCTGCCTCAGAGGGTGGTGGAGGCAGGTTCTCTGGATGCTTTCAAGAGAGAGCTAGATAGGGCTCTTAAAAATAGCGGAGTCAGGGGATATGGGAAGAAGGCAGGAACGGGGTACTGATTGGGGATGATCAGCCATGATCACATTGAATGGTGGTGCTGGCTCGAAGGGCCGAATGGCCTACGCCTGCACCTATTGTGACGTTCCAGGTTGAGACCCTTCTTGAGACCAGTGGAGTGAAATAAATGACGCCTCGACTCGAAATGTCGTGCACTTCACTTCACAATGGTTCTTCTGATAGGTGCCAATCCCCTCCATTTCACAGTGGCAGCTGGAGTTACGAGGTTAGACCACGTGAATGGCTCACTAACCTCTAGAGTCACTCTTAGAATACCGAATGTTCATCTCTCTGTCCATGTTGAAGTTAACTTGAAACTTAATAGCAAGATGTACATAACATCAGAAAACAAATGCCCGCACACCGTAATGGCCAATGAGCTAGATTCCATCAGGATAACACAAGGAGATTGCTATCTACAGCACCGAAAACAAGTCCATGTAATAATCCATAGACACTGTGTTTTTAGAACCAGTCCTCATATTTCGCTTGGGCAGCAGTATGGATTGATGTGAGTGCACAGAGACAGGATATTGAGCACCAGAATCTCTGCTGGATTACCTTCTTCACAAGAGTCCAAATTCATCATGCTGTAGAAATAAGGAACTGCATCAACACCGCTCCCCCCCCCCCCCCCACTTTACTCCTCACCCCTCCCCTGTGCCCCTCATTGTACCTATTCCGCCCCCCCCCCCCCCCGTTCCTTCCTCTGATTTCACATTTGCAGCTCTTCCATCAGCCGGCCTCAATCCTTCTGTTTTAATCTCCGGCCTTAGTTCCAACCATCTGCCGATCAATCCCCCCCCCCCCCCCCCTCACCTGTGTCTATCTATGATGTGTGACCTTCCTCCTGCCTCCTCTCTCTCTCTCAACTTTCTCCCCCGCCCCCCCCAACAATTAGTCAAAAGAAGAGTCCCAGCCTGAAACGTCACCTATTCACATTCTCTAGAAATGCTGCCTGACCCGCTGAGTTTCTTCATCACTTAGTTTCCTTTCCCCATGAGTGTACTATTCACAGCCAAGTATTCTCCTCTCCTCAACCACATAAAGGAGCTAACCTTAAACGCTCACTAACAAATCGTCAGCTCTGCCACTATATTGCAAAGCCTCTGAACTCTTTGTACTAGATTTATAACAAAAAATAACTTGATTTGTATCCTGGCGATCTCAGTCAACCCAAAAGCACTCTAAGACTTAGAGTCAAAACCCAAATGGACTTTAAGACTTTTGCCTTCCATCACAGCGAGGAGGGCCTGGTAAGACTCACTGTGGTGGATGTTAAATCTGTGTTTATTGTGTGTTTTGTTATTTTATTCTATGTTATGACTGCAAGGCACAAAATTTCGTTCAGATTGAAAAGCCTGAATGACAATAAAGGATACTTTGCTTTTACTAAAGGCAATGAAGTAGAACAGTGAAGACACAAGAGACAGTAGTAGCTGGAATCTTGATCGAAAGAAAAACAAACTGCTTAGAAGCATTCAGCATCCATGGGGGGAAATGAACTGGACCCTTCCTCAGACTGATGGGAGGGGTGGGAGAAGGGGAGGAGGAAGAATTGCACAGTGATGGATTAATTCAGGTCATTAGCAGATGGGTGGAGATGGTACCAAAGGCTGGAGAAGTGGAGACAAAAGGGGACACAATGTGGAATCTGATAACGAAGGAAAATGGGGAATGAAAGACAGAACGAGAGGGAGGGATAGTGGGTGGAAAGGTATGTGGGAGGGATGGGGAGGAACGAAAATGGGAGACTTAAAGATGAGTGTATAAGTAGTGGAAAAGAACAGGGTGACAGGAGCAGGGGGAGTGGAAAGAAAGATGTACGGGTAGATGGAGGGGGACGAGAGGGTGGTGAATCTGTGGAATTCACTGCCACAGAAGGCTGTGGAGGCCGTTAATGGATAACGTTAGGGCAGAGATAGATGGATTTGATTAGTATGGGTGTCAGGGGTTATGGGGAGAAGGCAGGAGAATGGGGTTAGCAGGGAGAGTTAGATCAGCCATGATTGAATGTCGGAGTAGACTTGATGGACCGAATGGCCTAATTCTGCTCCTATCACTTACGTGAATTAAGACGGGGACCTGTGTTCAGAGTAGTCGTAAAAAAGACACACACACACCCACCCACCCACACACACACACACACCCACCCACCCACACACACACCCACCCACAAAGTATCACTGCCTCGACAAGGTCACCAACATAATCAAGGACGAGTCGCACCCCGGCCACTCCCTCTTCTCTCTGCTTCCATCGGGTAAGAGGTAAAGAAGTGAAGTAAAACACACCTCCAGATTCAGGGACACTTTCTTCCCAGCTGTTATCAGGCAACTGAACTATCCTACCCACAACTAGAGAGCGGTCCTGTGCTACTATCTACTTCATTCGAGACCCTCAAACTATCTTTGATTGGACTTTACTGGACTTTATCTTGCACTAAACGTTATTCACGGTATTCCCTTTACCTGTACACTGTGGACGGCTCGATTGTAATCATGTATTGTCTTTCCAATGACTGGTTGGCACGCAACAAAGGCTTTTCACTGTATCTCAGTGCAGGTGACAATAAACTAAACTTAAACTCATCATTTGCCTTCACAGATTTTGATACTATCTATTTTATTTTCCATACTTTTCCTTTTAGTTTAGGCACCTAAATAGGCAAGATGTTGCTGACGGCACAAAATAGCTATGCGAGAAGTTTCAGAAAAAATAGAAAAATGTGATTCCCAGAAAATCACCAGGGTCTGAGATCTAGTTCCCCAAAACTCACTAGGTCTGGTTGCTGTGCAACTTTTAACTTATTCGATTCACTGTAAATTTTGTTATAGTACTGTGCAATTTCTAAAAAAGTGCATTTAAAGTGTAGATAAACTCAAAATGCTGGAGTAACTCAGCGGGACAGGCAGCACCTCTCGAGAGAAGGAATGGGTGACGTTTCAGGTCGAGATGCTTCTTAGGAAGACTCTTCTTCGGTTTAAACCAGCATCTGCAGTTCCTTTCTATGCATTTCCTTTCTATGCATTTAAAGTTGGGGTATTAAGTGGAATAACATCACTAACAATCTGAAAAAATCTGTTAGCCCAACAACAAAATGCCCAGTGTGTTAGATTATTAGTTTTACTGTTCAATAATGATTTAGTTACGTATTGGATGTATGATCAGCAAGTTGCAGTAGACACAAAAACCGGTGGTTGTATTGAATGCGAATAGTCTTAGGAAGACATTGATCTGTTCTTAGGAAGATATTGATCAGTTAATAAAGCAGGCAGAGCAATGACAGGTGGAATTTAATAAGTGCAAGGTAATACACTTTAGAAAGACTAATAAGAGTAGGGTATAACCCAATGAAAGGGAAAGCACTAGAATATATGGATGAAGAGAGGCACCTTGGTATACACGCCTCTGATAAGAGGTGAAGGTGGCATGATACTAGACTTGTGGCCAAAAGAGGTGTCAAAACCTGAGCGATGCAAGTTGAGTGGGGATTCAAGGAAGATTTTTTGTTAACACCCCCCCACCCCGCCAAGGATGGTGGAATCTGGAATGTACTGTCTGAGGAGGAGGCCAGCTGCTCTTGCAATATTGATTTGCAAACTACAGAAGGGCACTGACCAATTGCTAGTACATTGGGATTAGTAGAGATGGGAAAGTGATGTTCAGCAGTGGCATGGTGGGCCGAATGGCCTGATTCTGTGTTGTATGATCTTTACAAAGTCTTGAGAAGAACATTGCAGATGCACCACAGTGTTTATTTATTCATTATATTCAGCCAATGAGTTACCTAGTTACAGTCACAATTTGAGTTTATTAAATCATAATGATATTATACCCGAAGACCAGAGCTTTTTTGTGAAGATATCTACCGGTATGGTGTATAGATATCTCTATTATTTTGCTTTCCGGCAACATGATAGGTATGTTTATTAATCATACATGCCACCACCTACCTGTGTACAAAAATATCACTTCCAAATTTTGTCGAACAAGTTGTTGGAAATGTATGCACATGGTGTGCATTTAAAGCTGCAGTTAGAAAATATTATTAAGCTAGAAAAAGATGCGGGAGGTGATGCAAAACGAAGCATTTAATACAAAAGGTACAGTAAAACGAGGAGAAACAAAGCAGAATAAAAGTGATAGGAAAGGTAAACATTAAGTGGAAAAAGACATCTGTCATCGAAAAGGCAAAACCAAAATGCAAATGTTTCAAACCTTAAATGAAAACAGAAAATCTCGAGAATTTAACAAATGCAATCTGTATTAATGACTTGGAAGAAGGAACAGAGTGTAGCATTGTCAGTAATGCTGATGAGGCAATATTGGATGGATTACCAATTTGCAAAGAAGTCCACAAAGAGCCTCCAAAGGAATATAGACAGTTTAAGTGAGCAGGCAAGAAAATGACAGATGAAGCAATTTGGAAGTAGGCCATTCGGCCCCTCGAGCCAGCACCGCCATTCAATGCAATCACAACTGATCGTCCCAATCAGTACCCCGTTCCTGCCTTCTCCCCACATCCCCTGACTCTGTTATTTTTAAGAACCCAATCTAGCTCCCTCTTGAAAGCATCCAGAGAACCCGCCTCCACCACCCTCTGAGGCAGAGAAATCCACAGACTCACCAATCTCTATGAGAAAAGGTGTTTCCTCGTCTCCGTTCTAATGGCTTACTCCTTATTCTTAAACTATGGCTCCTAGTTCTGGACTCCCCCAGCATCGGGAACATGTTTCCTGCCTCTAGCGTGTCCAAACCCTTAACAATCTTAAATGTTTCAATGAGAAATGCTCTCATCCTTCTAAACTCCAGAGTGTACATGCCCAGCTGCTCCATTCGCTCAGCATATGACAGTTCCGCCATCCCGGGAATTAACCTTGTAAGACCCGAAACATCACCTATTATAGATTGAACATTATAGACCCGAAACGTCACTTATTCCTTCGCTCCATAGATGCTGCCTCCCCCGCGGAGTTTCTCCAGCATTTTTGTCAACCTTCGATTTGTCCAGCATCTGCAGTTCTTTCTTAATTATTCCAAGTAGAGTACATCATGTTCAGCATAGACGCTGTGGGTCAATTGGGCTGTTCCTATGCCCTACATACTATAGAGGTGACAAAACGTTGAGGTGCAAAGGGAACCGCAGCCCTTTGCATGATACTCAAGCGACTGAGCATGGAGGTACAGCAAGTAATTAGGAAGTGCGATAGGGAGGAAGAACATTACTGCATTTGTTGAAAGTGCCACCTTTTCACTGAGACATCAAACTGATGGAGAAACAAGAAAATAAAGGTACTGGTTTAATTTTCTAAAAAATCACAGAAGTGCTGGAGTAAGTCAACATCTCTGAATGACATGGATAGGTGACATTTTGGATCGGCCCCCTTTAACCAATGTCTTTTTCCACAGAGAAGCATAGAAAGTCTGCCTCAGAGGGCGGTGGAGGCCGGTTCTCTGGATACTTTCAAGAGAGAGCTAGATAGGGCTCATAAAGATAGCAGAGTCAGGGGATATGGGGAGAAGGCAGGAACGGATTGGGGATGATCAGCCATAATCACATTGAATGGCGGTGCTGGCTCAAAGGGCCGAATGGCCTACTCCTGCACCTAATGTCTAAAGTCCCATTTGTATTATATCATTGAACAGCAGAGAAAATGTGCTCAGTGTCCTAGCTAGCCTGAAGCCCAGTCACTATACACAACTTGCGTGAATGTGAGATGCATAAATTCACTATTGTACTTTTTGTATGGTAATTTTAAATTTAGATACTTACTTAAAGATACAGTATGTAACCACTGAGTCCACAGTGACCATCGATCACCTGTTCACACTAGTTCTATGTTATCCAACTTTCTCATTCACTCTACACACACTGAGGCCAATTAACCGACAAGCCCGCGTGTGTTTGTGATGTCGGAGGAAACCAGAGCACTTGGGAGTAAATCCCACGAGGTTACAGGGAGACGTGCAAACTCCACACATACAGCACCCGAGGTCAAGATCGAACCGGGGTCTCTGAGGCAACTGCTCTACCAGCGGCACCACTGTCATTTATGCAAAGTACTTTAAGACACACCAAGGATGTAGATGAACCAGGTTAGTAATCTCCCCATCACTCTGCAGATTGTAGCTGTGGGGGCACTGCAATGGTGGCAGCCCTGTCAGCAGCGCGTTAGTTTTTTCAACTTTTTTATTATTTTTTAAGTATGTTTTAAAGTATGTTTTTAATGTTTCTTTGTGTGTTTTGTGTGGGGGGTGAGGGGGAAAACCGTTTTGGCCGCCTCCTCCATGGAGAGGTGACTTTTTCCAGGTCGCTGGGGCTCGCTGGAGGGAAGCGCTCCGTTTCGCTGGCCCGGGGCAGCCGGCAGCCTGAAGCCGCGCGCGGTCTGCACAGCTCCAGCTGGCGCGGCGTCTACAGCCCGGGATCCCTCATGGGGGACCCGGGGGAAGAAGAAGCCATCACTGCCGCTTCTACCGCGGTCGAGGTGGCGACTTACCATCACCCCTGGAGGGGAGCTTCGACCGCCGGCCCTGCGGTCTGCGGTGCTTCTGGCTGCGGCGCAGCGGGAACTTTAAACTTTAAATCTCGACCGCCGGCCTGCGGCCTACACCAACTTAAAGCCGCGGTCTCAGGTGGGGAATAGCCGATCCTGGACTTACCAGGACTTGTAACTTGTCCTTTTACCATCTGTACGCCCGCAGCAACGGCTGCGGAGGGCTGAGGTCCCAACCACGGGGGAAAATGGAGGAGGACTGGCCAAATTGTGTGCCTTCCACCACAGTGATGAATGCTGTGGTGGATGTTTATGTTAAATTTTTATTGTGTTTTTGTGTGTGTTCTTTATCATTGTACCGCTGCTGACATATTCATTTCACTTGCACTTTATGTGCAATGTGACAAATAAACCATATTGTATTGTATTGTATGTGTATTGCTTTGTGTATTGCCCTTGGAGCTGGTGTCAGATTGAGCTCAATAGGCAAAAGCTGGAAAATTACCTAGGAAGATGCTTGCTGTAAGCCAACCCATCTCGCCTGTGCCAAGGTGCAGGTCACAGCGGGCAGTGGGAAGCAGGAAGGACACGCACAGAATTTCAATGGCATCACTGGCGTTTGCCCAGCCACAGATAACCAACAGCAACATGTGGAATGTTCCAAAACCTGTAAAAATAAAGAGAGATTTTCCAATAGAAACAATGCACCAAGCACAGAAAAAGACTTGCGATGCTTAGCAAGAGATACCCCAGCTCTCACAATTCATTGGAGCTACGAGGAACTGCAGATGCCACAGTCTGAAACAAAAACACAAATTGCTGGAGGAACTCAGCGGGTCAAACAGTGTCTGTGGAGGTAAAGATACAGTCGATGTTTCCGGGCCGAGGGAGGAAACCAAAGAGCTCGGAGAAAACCCACACGGTCACGGGGAGAACGTACAAACTCCGTACAGACAGCACCCATAGTCGGAATCGAACCCAGATCTCCGGCGCTGCAAGCGCTGTAAAGCGCTGCGCCACCGTGCTGCCCTCTAGTGCCATCTATTCTTTTTCTACAGAGATGCTGTCTGACCAGCTGAGTTACACCCGCATTTTGTGTCAATCTTTGATATTACACAAGACAAAGTTAACATTGAGTCTTTACCAGTTTCTTTGACTGCTTCTTCGAAGGTCAGTGCAACATAGCTGCTCTCCTGAACATCGGATATTTCCAGTTCATACTGTTCGTGGGTTTCTCCTGGAAGTGAAGAAGTCATTCCGTCACCAGGCATATTCGTGCAAAAGGCAAAGCGGCAAAGGCAGAGGTATACTAGAGGGGGCAAAAACTAGACAAAAGAGGAGAAGGTCGGAGGATAATGACCCAGGGTGATGAAGAAGTAAATTTAGCAAGTAGTAATTTAAGGGAGGAGGGAGGAGAGAGCGAGAGAGAGAGAGAGAGAGAGAGAGAGAAAGAGAGAGCGAGAGGGGGAAAATTTGAGGAGGTGCTCATGCCCAGGGCAAAGTAACAGCAGAACTCGAAGATCAAAACTCCAGGTGATGTGTATTAAATTCTTGGTGTTCACATATGCCTTGAGCAACCGAAACAATACCGATACTGTGAGAAGCAGGCTGTTAGTACGAGTATTTATACCTGTTGACATATAAACCAGAAATTCCAGTTACCTGGAGAGAGAAAATTTAAATACAAATCAAATTTACATTTCTGATGTCAGATGTTCTGTTGGGAAATAAACGGCAAGGTCACTAGAATTAGGCCATTCAGCCCATCGAGTCCACTTCGCCATGGCTGATCTCTGCCTCCTAATCCCATTTTCCTGCCTTCTCCCCATAACCCTTGGCACCCGTTCTAATCAAGAATTTGTCTGGCTCTGCTTTAAAAAAATCCACTGACTTGGCCTCCACAGACATCTGTGGCAATGAGTTCCACAGATTAACTACCTCTTGACTAAAGAGGTTCCTCCTCACCTCCTTCCTAAAAGAGCGCCCTTTAATTCTGAGGCTATGACCTCCGGTCTTAGGCTCTCCCACCAGTGGAAACATCCTTTCCACATCCACTCTATCAATGCCTGTCATTATTCTGTAAGTTTCAATGAGGTCCCCCCCTTAACCGTTTAAATTTCCGTAGAGGCCCAGTGCTGTCAAACACTCACCATATGCAAACCCACTCATTCCTGGGATCATTCTAGTAAACCTCCTCTGGACCCTCTCCAGAGCCAGCACATCCTTCCTCAGATATGGGGCCCAAATTTGCTCACAGTACTCCAAATTCGGCCTGACCAGCGCTTTATAGAGCCTCAGCCATTACATCTCTGTTTTTGTATTCCAGTCCTCTTGATATAAATGCTAGCATTGAATTTGCCTTCCTTACTAACGATTCGACTTGCAAATTAACTTTTTGGGAGTCCTGCAACAAAAGTCCCTTTGCACCTGTTTCGACGAATGCAATCAACCCGGTGTGCAAAATCAAATAAGATCAAAAAGAACAAGTTGTCCTACAGCTTTAGGCTGTGCATGCCATACGGGGAGACGAAGACTTTGCTATACTGAATTTGATCTGCAACTTCTCTGCCCACTCTCCTACCCTGCCCAAACCCTTGCTTCCTCTACACTGCCTGCCCCTCCACCTTTATTAGCATCATCTGCAACCTTGGCCACAAAGTCTTCAATCCCCTTATCCAAATCATTAATAAACAACGTGAAGATTCAAGCAGGATAGAAATGAAAAAAAACAATATCGTTGACAAAATCACCTGATGGTCCAATCCACAACATGACTGTTGCTGCAATGATCAGATGTATTTATGTAATAATCCAGGTGCATTTAATTCTATAGGTCAGGCAGCATCTCTGGAGAGAAGGAATGGGTGACGTTTCAGGTCGACCCGAAACATCACCCATTCCTTCTCTCCACAAATGCTGCCTGTCCCGCTGACTTACTCCAGCCTTTCGTGTCTATCTGCGGTTTAAACCAGCATCTGCACTTCCTTCCTACATATTTAATTCTATAACAGCTTTGCCCTTAGGCACATCTCTGACTTTCACACCCACATTACTCAGTGTGGATACAGTCTTGGAGACCTGTTGCTACTCTAAGCTGAAATGCATCCAGTTAGAATCACTTCTATAGTACATCTGTAGATTGGGTAAGCGTCATTGAGAACATGCCGAATTTCCTGAGGCTTCAGAGGAAGTAGAGGCGTTGCTGTGCTTACTTGGATCTTAGCATTAATGTGGTTGAAGCAAGAGAACTGGTTGCTGATATTCACACAAGGATCCTGAAAATCTCGACAAAGAGCACGACAATGGCGCACCTGGTAGACCTGCTGCTGCATGGTGCCAGAGACCCAGGTTTGATCCTGTCCTCAGGGACCATTTACGTGGAGTTTGTATGTCCCCCCTGTGACCATGTGGGTTTCCTCCGGGTGCAAAGAGGTCCTACTGCAGTTGTACAGGGCCCTGGTGAGACCGCACCTGGAGTATTGCAATTTTGGTCTCCTAATTTGAGGAAGGGCATTATTGCTATTGAGGGAGTGCAGCATAGGTTCACCAGGTTAATTCCCAGGATGGTGGGACTAACGTATGATGAAAGAATGGGTCGACTGGGCTTGTATTCGCTGTAATTTAGAAGGATGAGTGGGAATCTTACAGAAACATATAAAATTCTTAAAGGATTAGACAGACAATATGCAGGAAAAATGTTCCCGATGTTGGGGGAGTCCAGAACCAGGGGCACAGTTTAAGAATAAGCAGTAGGCTATTTAGGACTGAGATGAGGAAAAACTTCTTCACCCAGAGAGTTTAATAAATTAATAAACCAAGTCTATACTCTCTAGAATTTAGGAGATTGAGAGGGGATCTTATAGAAACTTACAAAATTATTAAGGGGTTGGACAGGCTAGATGCAGGAAGATTGTTCCCGATGTTGGGGAAGTCCAGGACAAGGGGTCACAGCTTAAGGATAAGGGGGAAATCCTTTAAAACCGAGATGAGAAGAACTTTTTTCACACAGAGAGTGGTGAATCTCTGGAACTCTCTGCCACAGAGGGTAGTTGAGGCCAGATCATTGGCTATATTTAAGAGGGAGTTAGATGTGGCCCTTGTGGCTAAGGGGATCAGGGGGTATGAAGAGAAGGCAGGTACGGGATACTGAGTTGGATGATCAGCCATGATCATATTGAATGGCGGTGCAGGCTCGAAGGGCCTAATGGCCTACTCCTGCACCTATTGTCTATGTTTAGGGCTAAAGGAATATTGGGAAAAAGTAGGAACGGGGTACTGATTTTAGATGATCAGCCATGATCATATTGAATGGTGATGGTGGCTCGAAGGGCCGAATGGGGAAGTCCAGAACAAGGGGTCACAGTTTTAGGATAAGAGCGAAGTCTTTTAGGACTGAGATGAGAAAATCATTTTTTACACAGAGTGGTGAATCTGTGGAATTCTCTGCCACAGAAGGTAGTTGAGGCCAGTTCATTGGCTAGATTTAAGAGGCAGTTAGATGTGGCCCTTGTGGCTAAAGGGATCAGGGGGTATGGAGAGAAGGCAGGTATGGGATATTGATTTGGATGATCAGCCATAATCATATTCAATGGCGGTGCAGGCTTGAAAGGCCGAATGGCCTACTCCTGCACCTATTTTCTCTGTATCTATAAAGCAATTTCATGATATGTGTCACGAAATTTCCAAAATCTAGAATAAATCTGTTTTACATGGCTCTTGCCATTTTCTGACATACTTTTAAGCATATTTTACGTGTAACGCCTTAACTATCCCTTGGTTACACTGGGGGAAACCACTGTTTATCTATATGGCTTTGCGTTTGCTTTCTATTTGCATAAATTATTTTATCTATCAGCTGTGACATATATCAGTCAACAAGACATGTTTTTAATAAGGGAAGGCAACTGCAATGTTGAGAGTGCCATCAATTTGGGCAGAACGGTGGCACAGAGACAGTAATTGCTGTCATAGCAGGTTCTATCCTGACTATGGGTGCTGTCTGTACAGTGTTTGTACATTCTCCCTGTGACCCAGTGGGTTTTCTCCGGTTTCCTCCCACACTCCAAAGGCGTACAGGATGATACTGGCCAAACGCGGCAGGTGGGACCAGTATAGAAGGGCAAGTTGGGCCGAAGGGCCTGTTTCCAAACTTTATAACTCTACAATAGACAGGGTAAATGCACATAGTCTTTAACCCAGATTAGAGGAATCAAGAGCCAAAGGACATAGGTTTTACGTGAGAGGGAGCAATTCAATATAAAACTGAGGGGCTACTTTTCTTCTTTTACACAAGGGGTAGAAGGTGTACGGAACAAGCTGCCGGATGAGGGAGTTGAGGCAGGGACTATCACAATGCTTAAAAAAACATTTTGACAGGTAGACACAAATAGCAAGGTGCATGGATTGGAAACGTTTAGAGGGATGTGGGTCAAATGCAGGCAGGTGGGACTAGTGAAGATGAGGCATGTTGGCCAGTGTGGGCAAGTTGGGCCTGTTTCCACTCTTCATCACTATGTCTCCAAACATTACCTGCCCTTTCCGCTATTTACAGAGGGCGGCCAGTGGCTGATAAAGATCAGTACATCAAACACAATCCTCATACGATGATAGAATATGCAAACAAGTCACATGCTGACTATGAATGGGGGGGACAGGTTTTGCATACAGACTGCTGAGGAACACGAGAAAGTGCCTCATTAAAATATATTCTCCTTTCCTTCAACAAGCTCCACGATATACATGGTAATTGTAATATTTTACTTTGCATGGGAGTAGGGAACCAAAGTAGTGTAGATTGGGTAGGATTGGGATTAAACACCTGCTGGAAACTCACATTCATGTGTTCACAATGTAATCACTAGAATACACTGAAAATATATTGACGCCTGACTTATTTAAAGCTATAATTCATATTTATATTTGAAAATATCCTGACTAAAGCAGTTTCATGATACTTGTGTCACGAAATTTCCGAATCTAGATTAAAGGGCCTGTCCCACGAGCATACGACTGCATGCGGCAAGCGCGACCTAACAAGGTCGCTTGATCCGTACGGCCTCGCGGGGCCGGTCCCACGTCGATCGCCGGAGCCGTATGGAGCTGTGCGCAGCTGGTCCCGACATCGCACGGGGCTCCGAAAAAGTGACACGAAAAAGCAACGGCCTGCCGGCACGCAGCCGCATTGAAGCCGTATGCACCGCCTCGACGCCGTACGCAGCGTCTTGTCGCCGTAGACGGGGTACGCCTTCGCTCAAACTTCTCGTTAACTCGTACGGGATCACTCGATCTCCGCGCAGCCCCCACTTCCGGTTTGGTCGCACTCGCCGCATGCTCGTGGGGTATGCCCTTAAATCAGTTTTACGTTCTTTTGCCATTTTCTGACATACCTTGAAGCAATGCTAGACCCAATGTCTTAACCCTCACCATTGATTACACTGGGAGAAACCACTGAATAGCGATATGGCTTTATGTTTCCTTTCTATTTACATAAATTATCTTAACTGTCAGCTGTGGCTTATATCAAAGTCAACAACATGTTTTTTAACACGGGAGGGGCCACGTCACGGGACTGGAAACTGGAAGTATCCCGAGCTAATTCTGCGACCACCATCATCTATTGCAACAAGTGATGGCTCCCACTGATTGTCGCCGGAAGCGCGCTTCCTTTTCAGGGGTCATTTTCTACTTGCTAATGAGACAGAATATAGAATCATAGAACTGTTACATCACAGAAAGAGAAAATGGGTCATTTTCTACTTGCTTTTGCAGAAAGATAAATCAATAAGAAATAAAGGAAGTGCTCGGAATATACCAGGATATCAGAGCCCAGCACTAGTTATGGTGAACATTAAGGGCCTGTCCCACTTGTGCAACTTTTTTAGGCGACTGCCAGCGACTGTCATAGTCGTAGCAGGTCGCCGAAAAACCGGCGACTGGATTCCCCCCGCGACAATATCTATGACAAGCTACAACAACCTACCACCTAGCTACGGCAAGCTACCGACAACCCATTAGGACGTCCACCTACGACCACATCCAAGACAACCTACCACACAGACAACCTACGACAACCGAAGTCAACCTACGTCCACCTGCGACATGCTACGACAAGGAACGACCCTGTCGGCGACAACTGAAGATAACTCAGTCGCCGGTTGTAGGTTGACGTAGGTGGTCGCCAATGGAATTCACCGAAGTCAGCACCGGCGACAGCCTATGTCACCTGGCTACAACCTACGACAGCACCTAAGTCAGAAGTCAAGATACGCTCATTGGCGTCAACCCACTGTCGGCGATAAATTTTGAACATGTTGAAAATCCAGCGACGACCAGAAAGACGCTACAACTCTTTGGGTGACTGAGGAGAATAGCCAGAGAAATCTTCCACAATATCAAACGTGCTACCAGAGGTGGTGGAGAGGCATGTACTACAGTGGCATTTAAGAAGCTTTTAGATAGGCTCATGGATATGTTGGGAACAGAGGGATCTGGATCACATGCAGGCAGAGGAGATTAGTTTATCTTAGCATCATGTTTGGCACAGACATTGTGGGCCGAAGGGCCTGTTCCTATGCTGTACTGTTCTATGTTCCAGGCTGATGAGACAGAATATAGAATCATAGAACTGTTACATCACAGAAAGAGATAATCTGCCCCATCAAGTCTTTGATGGCCCCGAAAAAGAACAAACTACTTGGTCTCACATCCTTGCTTTTTCACCACAATTCTGCAAATAATTCTCTCAGTTCCCATTTGAAGGCATCGTAATTCAGTTCCTGCCATCTCTATACAACATAACATTAGTGAATGAAAAAGACTTTCCACATCTCCCTCCTTGTCAGACACAAGGAGCTGCAGTATCTCAGCAGGTCAGGCAGCATCTCTGGAGAATAAGGGTGTGACACTTCAGGTCAGGACCCACAGCTTTTCCAGGGATGCTGTCTGACCCGCTGAGTTACTCCATGCCATTTTTAAAAATAAACCAGCGCCTACAGCTCCTTGTATCTCCTTCCTCATCTATACCAGGGGCAGGTTACCCTGACCAGTTCACCCTGTGCCCGAAGAAGGGCAGGGGTTGGTCCCCTAGGCATGGGGAGGTGCAATGCGAGCGTAGGGGGAGGGGGGTAGTAAATCGAGCCATCGTGAGAGGAGGGGGGGGGGGGGGGGGGCGATCACCAGGGGAGGGTGGCAGGGGTCGGCCAACGGGACAGAGTCAAGCAGCAGGGAGTTGAGGCAAGGGATCAAGTAGCAGGGAGAGGAGGGGGGATCAGGGGATCACACTCCAGGGAGGGGGGATGGCAGGGGGGGGGGGTCGATGAGGGGGGGGAGAGGAGGGGGGGGGGAGAGGGGGGAGAGGAGGAGGAGGGGGGGGGAGAGGAGAGGGAGGGGGGGGGAAGAGGAGGGGGAAAGGGGGGGGGGGGAGAGAGGGGGGGGGGGGGGGGGAGGGGAGGGGGGGGGGGGAGGGGGGGGGGGGAGAGGGGGGGGAGAGGAGGGGGGGGGATAGAAGAATGGGACAGGGAGGGGAGAAAGGGGGGGAGGAGGGGAGGGGGGGAGGAGGAGGGGGGGGAGGAGGAGGAGGGGGGGAGAGGAGGGGGGGGGGAGAGGGGGGGGGGGAGAGGGGGGGAAGAGGGGGGGGTGAGAGGAGGGGGAGAGGAGGGGGGGGGGAGGAGGGGGGAAAGGGAGGGGGGAGAGGAGGAGGGGGGGGGGGAGGGGGAGAAAGGGGGGGAGGGGGGGGGGGGGGGGGGGAGAGGAGGGGGGGGGGAGAGGAGGGGGGGGAAGAGAGGAGGGGGGGGAGGGAGGGGGGAGGCAGGGAGGGGGGGGGGAGGGGGGGGGGAGGAGGAGGGGGGGGGGAGGGGGGGGGGGGGGGGAGGGGGGAGGGGGGGGGGGGGGGGGGGGGGGGGGGGGGGGGGAGGGGAGGAAGAGGGGGGGGGAGGGGGGGGGAGGGGAGGGGGGGGGAGGAGAGGAGGGGGGGGAGAGGAGGGGGGGGGGGAGAGGGGGGGGGGGGGGGGGGGGGGGGGGGGGGAGGAGGGGGGGGGGGAGGGGGGGGGGGGAGGGGGGGGGGTAGGGGGGGGGGGGGGGGGGGGGGGGAGGGGGGGAGGGGGGGGGGGGGGGGGAGGGGGGGTGGGGGGGGGGGGGGGGGGGGGGGGGGGGGGGGGAGTGGAGGAGGGGGAGGGGGGGGAGGGAGGGGGAGAGGAGGGGGGGGGGAGGGGGTGGGAGGAGGAGGAGGGGGAAGGAGGGGGGGGGAGGTGATGGAGCCCGCTGAGGAGCCCGGGGTTCGCGCCCTTACCTCGGGTAGGATCCTGGACGTCGCCGGCCTCCGCCTCCAGCAGCGGCTCCCGTTCCCGGACGGACATTCGGCCTCTCATGATGGTCCCGGGCCGGAGCCGGAGCCGGACTGGGCGGCGTCAGCGGGAGGGGCCGTGAGGGGGCGGGGTGGGGGTGTTGGCGCCGATATCCCGCCCAGCCACCCCACGTGACCGCCGCTCCGCTGTCATGGTAACCGGGCCCAGCAGGCGGCCGAAGCCTGGGACCAGCGGAGACCCTCAGAGCTAATGTGTGTGGGAAGGAACTGCATACGCTCGTTTAAACCGACGATAGACACAACATGCTGGAGTAACTCAGCGGGAGAGGCAGCATCTCTGGAGTGACATCAATGTGACGTTCCAGGTCGAGACCCTTCTTTAGACTGAGAGTCAGACTGAGAGGGAGACACAGAGATATGGAAGGGTCAGGTGTGAAAACGAGACAACAAAAGATATGTGAAGTAAAGGAAAATGTAGAATAGATCAGTGTTAGCTAGTAGAAGGTGACAGCAAAGCAAACAGAGTTAAAATGTAATCAGTGAGAGAGATTGGTGGGAAGGTGGAGGGGGTGGAGAGAGAGGGAAAGCAAGGGTTATTTAAAGTTAGATGTCAATAGACAATAAGTGCAGGAGTAGGCCACACGGCCCTTCGAGCCAGCACCGCCATTCAATGTGATCATGGCTGATCGTCCACAATCAGTACCCCGTTCCTGCCTTCTCCCCATATCCCCTGACTCCGCTATTTTTAAGAGCCCTATCTAGCTCTCTCTTGAATGTTTCCAGAGAAGCGGCCTCCACCGCCCTCTGAGGCAGACAATTCCACAGATTCATAACTCGCATGACAGTAGCTGCTTCTCATTAAAAAAATAACAGTTACTTAAAATAAACAAGACCATATACAAATCCAAGTCATAGTTATACAGCTTGGAAACAGGTCCTTCGGCCCAACTTGCCTTCACTGTCCAATATGTCATAGCTATACTTCCCACATGCCTGCATTTGGCCCACATCCCTCTAAAGCTGTCCTATCATGGACCTGTCTAAATGTTTCTTAAACGTTGCGATGGTACTCCCCTCAACTAACTCCTCCGGCAGCTAATTCCATACACACTCTGCCCTTTGTTTGAAAAAGTTACCCCTCAGGTTCCTATTAAATCTTTCACTTCACTTTTTCATATAACAGCTGAGGAGGAATTTGTTTTGTCACAGGTAGAGGGTGGTGAGTTTGTGGAATTCATTGCCACAGGTGGCTGTGGCAAGTCATTGGGTATGTTTTAAAATAAACAAGACCATATACAAATCCAAGTCATGGTTATACAGCTTGGAAACAGGTCCTTCGGCCCAACTTGCCTTCACTGTCCAATATGTCATAGCTATACTTCCCACATGCCTGCATTTGGCCCACATCCCTCTAAAGCTGTCCTATCATGGACCTGTCTAAATGTTTCTTAAACGTTGCGATGGTACTCCCCTCAACTAACTCCTCCGGCAGCTAATTCCATACACACTCTGCCCTTTGTTTGAAAAAGTTACCCCTCAGGTTCCTATTAAATCTTTCACTTCACTTTTTCACATAACAGCTGAGGAGGAATTTGTTTTGTCACAGGTAGAGGGTGGTGAGTTTGTGGAATTCATTGCCACAGGTGGCTGTGGCAAGTCATTGGGTATGTTTAAAGCGCAGGTTGACAGATTCTGGATTGGTAAGGGTATCAAAGGTTATGGGGAGAAGGCAGGAGAATGGGGTTGAGGGGAAAGATAGATCAGTGATGATTGAATGGCAGAGAAGACTTGATGGGCTGAATGGTCTAATTCTGCTCATTTTTCGCACAGAGAGTGGTGAATCTCTGGAATTCTCTGCCACAGAAGGTAGTTGAGGCCAGTTCATTGGCTATATTAGATGTGGCCCTTGTGGCTAATGGGATCAGGGGGAATGGAGAGAAGGCAGGTACGGGATACTGAGTTGGACGATCAGCCATGATCATATTGAATGGCGGTGCAGGCTCGAAGGGCCAAATGGCCTACTCCTGCACCTATTTTCTATGTTTCTATGCTCCTATGACTTTTGAAGTGGACAAAAAACTTGCAGTGCCCGCCAAGTTATGGCGACACGGTGGTGCAGCGGTAGCGTTGCTGCCTTACAGCACTTGCAGCGCTCAAGACCCAGGTTTGATCCTGACTGCGGGTGCTGTCTGTACGGAGTTTGTACGTTCTCCCCATGACCGCGTGGGTTTTCTCCGAGATCTTCGGTTTCATCCCACACTCCAAAGACTTACAGGTATGTAGCTAAACTGGCTTGATAAATGTAATAACTGTCCTTAGTGCGTGTAGGATAGTGTTAATATGTGGGGATCGCTGGTTGGCACGAAATTGATGGGCCAAAGGGCCTGTTTCCGCACTGCATCTCAAAACTAAACTAAAAGTAGATGTGTTGTCAATAAGGTGGGAAAAACAGGTAATAAATGCAAACTGACAAATGACTCTAATAAAGAACAAAGGAGAACAGTCAATCTAACTGTTTAGATAACATACTTATTGCCAATGCTATGAAGACTATTAATCCCTGGGAGTCCTCGGTTGCTATAGCTATGTTCAAAAACTGGGAAATACTTTCAAAGACTAAAAACCATTGAAGGGGAAAATTAACTCGTGCCATAGAAACCGAGGCACCTACAGACACACAATCAATGCGTCAGCAGGATCAAATCTCTTGCAACAAGAGCTGAAGGTCTCTGTGTCCTAGTGCTGGCTTGGTGCAGTTTTTAGACTCCGCAACTGGACAGAATTCTGGAATTTAGACACTGCATTTAACATCAGGGAGAAAGGAAGCTGTAAGAGGTCCAACTATACAATATATCAATGACTCGCATTCTTCAGTACCTGTACACTTGTGTAGTCAGACAGACAGGGGAGTTTCAAGCAGAATATTGACACTGAGGCAAAGATTGACTTTAGGGCAGGTGACCAAATGCTTGGTCAAAGGTTTTGGACCGTTTAGTTTAGTTTAGAGATAGAGCGTGGAAACAGGCCCTTCGGCCCCCTGAGTCCGCAGTAACCAGCAATCCCCGCACACTAGAACTCCATTCTATCCTACACCCTAGGGACAATTTCCAGAAGCCAATTAATCTAAAATTGTGCACGTCCGCGACTAGTGTACATGGGACATGTTGGTCGGTGTGGGCAAGTTGGGCCGAAGGGCCTGTTTCCACGCTGTAGACTATGATTCTATGACCTCCAAGTTTAGCCCTTTTAGGACACTCCTTTAAAACCTATCTTTCTGACTAAATATTTGCTGCCTTATCAAACATTATTTATATGGATTGACATTGTTTAGTTTATCGTGATCAACAGGAATGAGTTGGGCCAAATGGCTGGGTAGCTCTATGACTATCACTGGTTAAATTTTTAGAGAGATATAGCGTGAAAACAGGCTCTTCAGCCCATAGACTCCATGTCGATCATTGATCACCCGTGCCTTCCCTTCTTCCCTCCCTCCCTTCTTTCCTTTCCCTTCCTCCCTTCTTTTGTTCCCTCCCTCCTTCATCTCTCTCTATTCCCTTCCCTCCTTCCCTCCTTCCCTCCCTCCCTTCTTTCTCTCCTTCCTCACTCTTTTCCCTTCTCTCCTTCCCTCCCACCCTTCTTTCTCTCCTTCCTTCCCTCCCTTCTTTCCCTACTTCCCTCACTCCCTTCTCTCCTTCCTCCCTTCTCCCCCTCCCTCCCTTGTCCCCCTCCCTCCCTTGTCTCCCTCCCACCCCACACACATACACATGCACACACACACACACACACACACAAGTTAGGATGGGGTAGAAGCCCAAAGAATAGGATGGGGCTAAGCCCAAAATTTAATGCCTGGACTAGTTTTTCGCCAATAGTTATTGGTTTTCTAGGATCTTGTTAATTCAATTACTTTTTTTTTCATTTCACTGTCACTAAAATAAGTGGTCTTGTAACTATGTACTTTTCAGAGGTGATCTACACATTTTGTTTGTTACTTGTAGGCTTACATACATGCAATTTTATATGAAAATGTAGCTTAGATCTGTTTGGTCCATTAATTCGCAGGCACTTTTTAAGCGCACATTTTGATTACTATCCATTCTACCATAGAGATATAAAGTCTATAATAGACTTTATTTGCATTTCTATGATTCTACAGACCTTGGCTAGAAACCTGGGGCTCACCAAAATTGTTCCCAATTGGGCCCCGCACCTCCTAAGACCGGCCCTGGTCACAGGGAGAACTTGCGTACAGATCGGGATCGAACCCGGGTCTCTGACATTGTAAGGCAGCAACTCTACCACTGCGCCACTGTGCTATCCCTAAAATGTTTCAGGATATCAGACTTTATTAAAGTTCCTGGGGTCAAGGAAAGAGCGTTCACATCGCGGCCCTGTTTTCACCAATCTTTCCACCACCACGCATAAGAAGCACAAGGAGAAGATTAAAGTTCCCATATAAAGTCAAGATATTGTGGGTGAAAATTCATCAAAGTCAGAAAAGAAAAACATGGGAGCAATGTGGGATTTTCGTAGGCCATTGAGTCATAGTTATTAGAACCATGCAGTACAGAAACAAGGTTTGAAAAACAGGTAATAAATACAAACTGGCAAATGTCTCTAACAAAGAACAAAAGAGTTCAGTCAATCTAACTGTTTAAACAACACACTTATTGTCAATGCCATAAGTTCAGCCCAACATGTTCATGGCATGGTTTGAACCTATTTACACTAACCCCATTGACCTGTATTAGATCCATAGCCTTCTATGCCTTGACAGTCAAGTACGTGTCCAGATGCTTATTAAATGTTGTGAGAGTCTCTGCCTCCATCACCTTTTCAGACAGCACATTCCAGACTTCGACCACTGTGTGAAAAAAATACTTCTCAGATGCCCTCTGGACCATTTTCTTTTTATGTTAAACCTGTAGCGTCTTGTCTTAGACACATCCACCATGGGAAAATGATTTTTACTATCTATCCCCCCTTGTCACCAACTGCAATGCCTTCATAGATGGTAGAGCTGCTGCCTCACATTACCAGAGACACGGGTTCGTAGGATGGTAGAGCTGCTGCCTCACAGTACCAGAGACCCGGGTTCGAACCTGACCTCGGATGCTGTCTGTGTGGAGTTTGCACATTCTCCCTGTGACATGTGGGTTTGTTGGTTAATTGGCCTGAGTAAATTGTCCCCAGTGTGCAGGGAATGGATGAGAAAGTGCGATAACATGGAACTAGCATGAACGGGTGATCGATGGACAGCATGGATCCGGTGGGGCCTGTTTCCATGCTGTATCTCTAAACTAAACTAAATTTTACATTCCTTGTGTCAAGTTATCGTTCATCTTCCTCCGCTCCAGGGAATACAAACAAAGCGTAATTCCTTATAACTATAACAGTGCATTCAGGCAGCATCCTGGTGAATCTCCTTTGCACTCTCTCCATGAAAGGACGTGGCATTTCTACAGAAATGTTGTGGCAACCACTACTGCACATTGTACTCCAGGTGCGGCCTAACCAATGTTTTATTAAACTGAACATGATGTTCCAGTTCTTATGTTTTATTCCACAGTCAGCAAAGGCAAACATCCCACAGGCTTTCTTCACCACCTTATAATCACCTGTGCTGCCATATTCGGGGATCTCTGAAGATCTCTTGGAATGAACTCCTTGATGTCTACAGCTGACACAAAGAGTTGAAATAGTCAGTACGGTGGCACAGCTGTCTAACAGCGCAGCAGACCTGGGTTCGATCCTGACTACGGGTGCTTGTCTGTATGAAGTTTGTACGTTTTCCCCCTGACCTGCGTGGGTTTTCTCCGGGATCTCCGATTTCCTCCCACACTCCAAAGATGTACAGGTTTGTAGGTTAACTGGCTTGGTGTAATTGTAAATTGTCCCTAGTGTGTGCAGGAGAGCGTTAGTGTGGAGGGATTGCTGGTCAGCGTGGACTCAGTAGGCTGAAAGGCCTGTTTCCATGCTATCTCTAAACTAGACTAAACTATTGGCTTGGATGCTGTAGGGATGCTGGTCCAAATACCATTGGAGAGGAGGTGACGTTGACAGTATTTACAAAATTACCTGTGAGATGTCTGATTATGGGAAGTGTAGTGTGACATTTAAAACTATTGTCGGAAGTGCTGTTGCGTAGAAGATTTAATCCAAAGTTCTTCCCCTTTGAAGAGCCACTCGAACAATAGCAAACATATTGCAAGCAAAGAACTGTGGCTGGAGGAAAGACTCAACAGGTCAGGTGGCTTCTGTGGAGCAAGAAACAGTTAACATGTTGGTGTTGTTCACCAGAACCAGTTTTGTATGTGGTGCATCAGAACTACTCCCTCCATATGTTCTGTGCCATCTTGTTAATCTATGACCAATAAACTCCTTGCTCTCCAATTTCCCACTGGTCATTAATTCATCTCAATGAGGGAAAAATGGACAACTGACTTCTCCATGGTGATTACGCATTTCAGTTAATAACTAATCATGGGCCATCTCAGAGTGAATGCGATGGCAGTTTTTTTGCACTCCTTTTCCCTATGCCCGAGGTAAATTTTCTTTAGAGTTCAGTTACCAAGACTTGTAAAATGTGACACAATCGTTGAGTTGGAAAAAGGTCAAATGCACGGTTCAAAATCATACAGCCGACTTCACCTAGGCCACACACAACTAGTCGCCTCATTTCTGGCGCCGATATAGATTCAAAACTTCTTTGTACAGTCTTCTCGCAGCAGCACCGGGTCCCTCCTTGTTCTTGATGGTGCCCAGCCAGGTCCCTCTTTCTGCTTGGTACACAAAAATGCTGGAGAAGCTCAACAGGTGCAGCAGCAACTAAGGAGCGAAGGAAATAGGCAACGTTTCGGGCTGAAACCCTTCTTCAGACTGCTGAAGAAGGGTTTCGGCCCGAGACGTTGCCTATTTCCTTCGCTCCATAGATGCTGCCTCACCCGCTGAGTTTCTCCAGCATTTTTGTGTACCTTCGATTTTCCAGCATCTGCAGTTCCTTCTTAAACCCTCTTTCTGCTTGGCGGCCCACCGCCGGGTCCCTCTTCGTTCTCGGCTTACCCCCCCCCACGCCAGGTTGCTCTGGGTGGCCCGTTGGTCGTTTGGCTCCGTGCCGCCACATGGTGCATCCCTAAAGTCTCCCTTACATAACAAATAGCTACTGATCTAAATCTTGACCAACGTCTGCCACCCACAGTTTTCTTGAGGAGCAGGTTCCAGATTTGCACCACACTGTGGAAACATTGCCCCCCACAGGAGTTAGCTCTAATTATTTTGGGTATCCTGGCAAATAAATTATTTCTGCCGATCCAATCTACTAAATCACTATGAATTACTCTGCTAGATACCTTACAGTTTAAGAATCTCAAGAAAATCAAAGAGTGCATAAAATATTTACGAGGATATTGAGGGCATGTGTTATAGGGGGTTGTTGGACAAACTGCGACTTTATTCCTAGGAGCACGGGAGGCTGAGGGGTGATATTTCTAGATATCAGGATCGAGGGAAGAGCAGGTACTTCTGTCCATAACCTCTGGAAATCTACAGGCATTGCATTGTCCCAGTGGATCTAAAGGGAACACATTGGTTTGCTACTCTGCCCTTTGTGCCACTTGTCAAGACTCCTCTGTCCAGGCAATAATGCCAGTGCCTAAATTTATTTAGCCCTCAGTTTCAATTTAGTTTTTAGTTTACCGAGTTACAGTGAAAAGCTTGTGTTGCGTGCTAACCAGACAGCGGAAAGACAATACATGATTACAATCAAGCTATTCACAGTGTACAGACACATGATAAGGGAATAACATTTAGTGTAAGGTAAAACCAGTAAAGTCCGATCAAAGATGGTCTTAGTGTCCCCGCTTTGGGTGACAGGAGTCAGAGAATGGACATATCTGAGAGGAGATTAAGAAGATCATAGTTGAAGAAAGAAATGTTGCTGTAGGAGTAAGAGATTGAAACGTGTGGAGCGATTGCAACACGTGATTGCAGATGTTCTTCTGTGGCTGGCACACAAATGGTCGCCGTTAGAGTCGGCACAGCAAGGCACTAGGACCCCACAGGACTGGTTTGATGTGCTGTAATGCTCTGCCTCACTGGCGAGCGCATCTCATCTGGAGCATTCGGAAACCCAGCACTCCAGGATCGTGTTCGCGTTTCTGGACAGCAAAATGCACCGGCATTATCAACCCACCGCACCAGCCAGCAACAGGTACCTGCAGCAGAAATGGGACCAGGACAAATATCAAAAGCATAGGACAAAGGTCAGGTGATGTCAAAAGCAGCATAAAGTATAACTGGCAGATTTAAAATATGTTTTGCCTTCAAAGTTTTGTTACTAGGTACTTTAAAGTACTGCGAATATTGATTAATTTATTAATGAGTCTATTCAACTGGTCTCTTGTGTTATCTTCATCAATTGCTCTATCTCTATCACATTTGTGACTCCCCATATCCCCATACAAGTCCCTTGTACTTAAATTGCTATTAAATGCCCCCTCGAAATGAGATCTCACATCATTTGAGTCACAAAATTTCACAGCGCAGAAAGATACCATCTGGCCCGTTGTTCAATCCATTTAATCCCATTCGCCACCCCATAGCTCATTATGTTTCCTTTCAAGGATTTGCTTTGGAGCTTTGACATTGAAACAGTTTATGTAATTCTTTCAATCAGCATGTTTCAGATTACAGTGCAACTCTCATAATCTGGCATACCACATTAGTTTAGAATGTGAAGGAAGGAACTGCAGATGCTGGTTTAAACCAAAGATAGACACCAAAAGCTGGAATAACTCAGCAGGTCAGGCGGCTTAGTATCACCTAGCCCACAGCCGATAATGGATCAATGTGGGCTCCACTTTTCCATAATCATCGTTACTTTTTAACTTTTTTTGCATATCTTTCATTAATTTGTTCTGTATCTCTCTACATTACCCTCTATATCACTTGTTTCCCTTTCCGCCGACTCTCAGTCTGAAGAAGGATCTCGACCCAAAACGTAACCTATTCCTTTTCTCCAGAGATGCTGCCTGACACGCTGAGTTGCTCCAGCTTTTTGTGCCTACCTTCAGTTCATAATGTGAACCTGAGAGCAAACAGGGCTTGTGACCAGAGCTTGGTGTCTGGACTGATCTTAAATTTCATGCTTTATTTAAACTCACTTGGTTTGCTAGGAAATGTATTACACTGCAGGCAGTTCCAGGGTTAAGCTAATATCTCTGTGAATCAAAAATGTTCATTTTCCATGACTACCCATATCGTATCACCCTCTTTCTTAATTTGTTCACTTCATCACAGATAGACATCTGTGTTCTCCAGAGATCTGCCTGACCCACTGAGTTACTCCAGCAGTTTGTGTCCGTTTGAAGAGTCATTGTTCCTGATAAGGCAGCTGTAATTTTCCACATAAGCAAATCCACCCACATGAACCCCCTCCCTCTGCCCTAATCCTGTGAGTGTGTCTAACACCATATTATAACTGTTCCCCAGGTGGAAACAGCTGCAGCAGTTGTGGATACCAAGGGATCTTGGACTCCTGCGCATATTCAAGTCAAGTTAAAGAAAGTCCAGGTACAATAGTTGCCACCTTTGTTAGGAGGGGCATTGTGATGGGAATTGATAGAGTGAAAGCACAGTCTTTTTGTTGAGGTTGGGGGAATCAATTTTTGTTGGGGTTGGGGAATCTATGTTAAGTTAGCATTTTTCAGATGTGTTTATTACTAGCAGGGCTGTAATTTAGTTTCATTTACTTTTGTTTAAATATACAGTGTGAAATCAGGCCCTTTGGCCCATCAAATCCGCACCGACCAGCGATCACCCATACACCAGTTCTATCCTACACACTAGGGACAATTTACAGAGGCCAATTAACCTACAAACTTGCACGTCTGTGGAATGCGGGAAGAAACGGAGCACCTGGAGAAAACCCACGTGGTCACAGGGAGAACGTATGTACAAACTCCTTACAGACAAGCACCTGTAGTCAGGATTGAACCCGGGTCTCTGGTGCTGTGAGGCAGCAACGCTGCCACTGCGCCACTGCATTGCCCCATTTGTAGTTGACCTGATGCCTGATGCGACCAAGTGGTCAGCTCTGCCCTTAGACAGAGGACACTCTGCAATGAAATGCATCAGTGGCACAGTGGCACAGCGGTAGAGTTGCTGCATTACAGCACCAGACACACAGGTTCGATCCTGACTACAGGTGCTGTTTGTACGGAGTTTGTATGTTCTCCCTGTGACCACGTGGGTTTTTTCGGGTGCTCCGGTTTCCCCACACACTCCAAAAACATTAAATTTTGTAAGTTAATAGGCTTCTGAAGATTGTAAATTGTCCCTAGTGTGTAGAATAGTGGTAGTGTACTGTGGTCGGCACGGATTCGGTGGGCCGAAGGACCTGTTTCCACACTGTATCTCTAAAGTCTAAAGGCGGTAGTTGATGTCTGACTATTTGTTCAGTTACAGGAAGATCGCTTGGCTATCATAGCAAGAGACAATCAGATTCTTTCCTTCAAATTAGTTGACATCATGAGATCCAATGGGACGGTGGAGAATTGGAACAACTACATATGTAAAAGGTACAAATATCGGGGAGATGCATAAAAAGCTTAATGATCGCGTTCTCGTTAAAGCAGTAAGTAAAATTAGGCCATCAGGCTGGGACATGGGGCGGCATGGTGGCGCAGCAGTGGGGTTGCTGCCTTACAGCGCCAGACACCCGGGTTCGATCCTGACTACGGGTGCTGTCTGTACGGAGTTTGTACGTTCTCTCTGTGACCATGTGGGTTTTCTCTGGGTGCTCCAGTTTCCTCCCACACTCCAAAGACGTACACGTTTATAGGCTGATTGGCTTGGTAAAATTGTAAATTGTCAGCAGTGTGTGTAGGATAGTGTTCGTGCAAGGGGATAGTTGGTCGGCGCGGACTCGGTGGGCCGAATGGCCTATTTCCGCACTATATCTCTGAACTTTAAATTGGTAATAGTTCGTCCTGGGCATCCAGAGTGTTTGCCGCCCTCTTGTTTAGTTCATCTTCCCTTTTCAAACCTTCCTTGCTTCCTTCCACCCAGCCTTAATGCAGAGAAGCGTCACAGGCAGTCCATGCAGATCACGCAGGAGAACCAAGCCATCTTTCACCGCATTACACAGTGCAAGTCACAGTACAAGAGCAGCAGGCTGAATGAGGAATGGGAGAGAGTAAAGAGGGTGCAGAACGACATTGCACATTTCCCGCGGGGGACGAAGGCTGAACAGGTAAGGCACCGTGACACAAGGATCTGCAGGTGCTGGAATCGTGATCAAAACACACAGTGCTGGAGGAACTCAGAAGGTCAGGCACTGTCTATGGAGGGAATGGAGAGACAGCATTTCAGGTCGGGCCCCCTCTTCAGGCTGACAGCCTTTTGTCTCCTTTTCACCTCTCGCCTTTATCACTTACTCCACCCTTCTACCGATTCACCCCCACCCCCTCACCTGTACCCACCTATCACTTGCCAGGCTTTGTCCCACCCCGAGGTGCCTTTTCAAACTTCCTCCCCGCTTCTACAATCAGACTGAAGAAGGGTCCCGAACCGAAACATCGCCTGCCCATTCCCTCCACAGATGCTGTCTAACCCGCTGAGTTACCACAGCACGTCTGTGTTTTGGGGTAGGCACAGATTGGGGTAGAGTGGTGAATCTCAAGGCAGGGTTTAATATAATGGAGTTTATAACTCTTAGGGAATGTCCAGTAAACACAGTGGCAGCACGGTGGTGCAGCGGTAGAGTTGCTGCCTTACAGCACCAGACACACATGTTCGATCCTGCCTACAGGTGCTGTCTTTATAGTTCGTATGTTCTCCCTGTGACCTTAATGGATTTTCTCCGGGTGGCCCGGTTTCCTCCAAAGACATACAGATTTGTAGTTTAATTGGCTTGGTAAAATTGTAAATTGTCCCTAGTGTGTGTAAGATAGTGTTAGTGTGCGGGGATCGCTGGTTGGCATGGGACGGTCTGTATCTTTAAACTAAACACATGAAAGAAAACGCAACAGTAGGCTATGTTGATGGGCTGGATGAAGTGTGGTGGGTGGAGGCTCATGGAGTTGGACTATTCTACAGAGTTACAAGACACTAGTACCACAGGCAGGAAGTGTCTGTCCGTTCTGAACCTGCCCTGTCTGCGTCTAAGTTCATAAGTCATAGGAGCAAAATTAGGCCATTCAGCCCATCGAGCCCACTCCGCCATTCAATCATGGCTGAACTATCCTTCCCTCTCAACCCCATTCTCCTGCCTTCTCCCCACAACCTTTTGAAAAATGAAATGAAATGAAATGATTCAATTTATTGTCATTGTCAGTGTACAGTACAGAGACAACGAAATGCATTTTTAGCATCTCCCTTGAAAGGGAGACACAGGGCGTCGCGGTGTGCCCGCGCCTGCCGCCGTAACATTCCATTACAGGCAAAGGTGGGTGAAGTGTCTTGCCCAAGGACACAACGACAGTATTTCCAAGCGGGATTTGAACCGTACCTGTACCTCACCATGCTTGCGCACATGACAATAAATTCGACATGACTTAGACAGACACCCTGAGATTTACATTTCAGATCAGCTTCAGAACGGAGCGAGAGAGGAAGTCTGATTTCCTACAACATGTCGCTGCTAAAACTCACAGTTCTTGCTGATAAAGTGCCAAAATTAAAGATTCAGATTCCACTCAACAGGCCAGGGACAGGTCTGAAGAAGGGTCACCCATTCCTTCTCTCCAGAGATGCTGCCTGTCCCACTGAGCTACTCCAGCACTTTGTGTCAATCAGGGGCAAGACTAAGCCTGGAGAGTGATAGGTGGATACAGATGAAGGGGGGATTAATAGGCAGATGGTTGGACAAAGGCCAGAGAGGAATAGACGGAAAGTGTGAGATAAGGATAGAATGTGAAATAAGGTGAAAATTGTGAAGCCAGAAGAAAGAAAATAGGTTGAAGAGGAAAAATGGATGCCCGCCCAAGTAGGGCACAGGGGAGAGAGGGAAAAGGAAGAAAAATGGTTTGGTGAAGGGAAGCGTGGAGAATGGAGGATAGTTAGCTAAAATTGGAGAATTCAATGTTCATACAATGAACAGGTTGTAAGCTACCCAAGTGGATTATATGAGATGCTATTCCTTCAGTTTGAATGTGGCTGCACTCAGGTAATGGAGGAGCCCCAGGACAGAAATGTCAGTGTGGTATTGGGAAGGGGAGTTAAAATGGTTAGTGTATGATATTATGGTAGTGGCATGTGGACAGAAATAAACACGGGGTTTGAGTCAAGCAGTTGGCAGTGTGGGTCTTCTTTATTTTACATAAGTACCCTGCGTATACTCACACACACAATCACGAGACTGATAAGATATGAATATATCACGTGAATTAAATTGCACCACCTGGTACTCAGTTCTTAACCCTGAAGAAGGGTCTCGACCAGGAACGTCACCCATTCCTTCTCTCCAGAGATGTCGCCTGTCCCACTGAGTTACTCCAGCATTTTGTGTCTACCTTTGATTTAAATCAGCATCTGCAGTTCATTCCCACACACTCAGTTCTTAAAGGTACAGTTACCATTGGATACGCTACAGTTAGCAACAGGGGGATGCAGCAGGCCTTGGTGGACTGAGTGTAAGTGTCAGGTGAAAGGATGGTAGAGTCTATGGCGGATGAGCAGTACGTGAGCCAGAGGTTATGGGGAAAAAGCAGGAGAATGGGGTTAGAAAGGAAAGATGGATCAGCCATGATAGACAATAGGTGCAGGAGTAGGACATTCGGCCGTTTGAGCCAGGACCACCATCCTATGTGATCATGGCTGATCATCCACAATCAGTACCCCGTTCTCACCATATCCCCTGACTCTGCTATCAGTGTATATGGATACACTGATCTGTTCTGTATTCATGCCTACTATATTCTGTTGTGCTGAAACAAAGCAAGAATTTCATTGTCCTATCTGGGACACATGACAATAAATTCTCTTGAATCTTGAATCTTTAAGAACTCTATCTAACTCTCTCTTGAAAGTACCCAGAGAATCGGCCTCACTGCCTTCTGAGGCAGAGAATTCCACAGATTCACAACTCTTTGGGTGAAAAGGTTTTTCCTCATCTCCATTCCAAATGGCCTACCCCTTATTCTTAAACTGTGGCCCCTGGTTCTGGACTCCCCCAACATGGGGAACATGTTTTCTGCCTCTCGCGTGTCCAATCCCTTAATAATCTTATATGTTTCAATAAGATCTCCTCTCATCCTAAATTCCAGAGTATACAAGCCCAGCCGCTCCATTCTATCAACGCCATCCCGTGAATTAACCTCGTGAATGGCGGCACAGATGTAAGGGGCCAAATGGCCTAATTCTACTCCTATCATTTATGATCTTATTATTGTCTTCCTATAAGTTGCTTGAGCTCTATAAGTGCCTGACCACCTCATTTAATTAATATTTTTTATTGCTTTAACCTTAGTAAGCTTTTTGTAATAACAAAAATTCTAAAAATGTGAGAATCTAGTTTTTAACTTTTTAGGGGTGCCATTACGTCATACAATGTGTACCGTCTCAAATAAAAAAGCAGAATCAAATTACTCCATCAGCAAATTGTGACTACTTGGCATAAGGATAATTATTTTCTAATCTCTGCAGAAAACTAGGAAGAAAGTGCACTTTGGAGGAATTGGAGTCGCCAAGAATGGTGAGACTACTCGGTGCGGAGAAGATGGTGGCATCCAAAAGATGTTGACAACAGGGTGATCAGTATAAAAGCAACGTCAGGCCCTGCTCCATCTCACGTCAGCTTTTCCTCCAACCCTATCCCGACAACCTCTTAAATATCTCAAAGCATTTTCTTACGTATGTCCTTCAAATGCATTCACCTGGATTAGTATAAAAGCAACTTCAGGTCCTACTCCACCTCACTTCAGCTTCCTGCCCACCCTTATCCCAACAACACCTCTCAAATATCTTGAGGCATTTTCTTACCTATGTCCTTCAGATATATTCACCTTTCCCTCGCTGCAATCCACCCTACATTGTGTGGAAGGGGCACTCTGCACCAGCAGCACTGCCCTATACCAATCATCAGTCTGATCAAGCGTGGATGGATCTCCCTGTGAGGGGGTTGGCGTTGTCATACACCTTGTTTTAACCTTACTTTATAGACCTCTCATGACAAACCTGCTCTCTCTGGAGATACAAGGAACTGCAGATACAGGCCTACCACCGATTTTCCTTGGTTCCAGAGCCTTTCTGGATTATCCGTTTTGCCAGACCAATAGACGTCACGGCCTCCGAGAGGAGTCCAACAGTACCGGAGCGGTCTGCCTAAGCCACAGAGGGGCCGAGACACCGATAAAGTTGGTCGCGGAAGTCAGCTATGGGAAAGGTACTGCCAGTGTTCCATTTCCCGGCTGAAGGGGGCTTATTCGACCCACTGATCCGCCGCGGAAGCCCCGATGAAGTCGTGATCGGCCACCTCACCCGGCTTGGACGCCACATGTTCACGGGGTCTTCCAGGAGGGCAATTTTAAATGCGCTCTCATCATTTTGTCTGGATTAAAGGAGGTGATGGAACACCAGTTGCCGGAAAATCGGTGGTGGACCTGTACTGGTTTATCAAAAAAACACAAGTTTCTGGAGTAACCCAGCGGGTCAGGCTAGACACAAAATGCTGGAGTAATTCAGCGGGACAGGCAGCATCACTGGAGAGAAAGAATGGTTGATGTTTCGGGTCAAGACCCTTCAGACAGCCTGAAAAAGGGTCTCGACCCAAAACATCACCCATTCCTTCTCTCCAGAGATGCTGCCTGTCCCGCTGAGTTACTCCAGCGTTTTGTGTCTATCTTCAATTTAAACCAGCATCTGCAGTTCCTTCCTACACAGCGGGTCAGGCTGTCTGACCAGTTCTCTCCAGACATTGTTTAATGAATCTTTGCTGCATCATCTCTTTGGCTGTCAAATACATCCTTTCTTCAGTAAATCCTAATCTGTACATGATATACCATTTTGCAGTCTCACTATTGTACTACATAATTGCTGTAAGATTTACTAACAATATTTGTTACTCACAGCCTTTTTTCAGCACTGAAAACCCTTAATAAAACAGATAAACCAACTTAATCCTTTGTTGTTGGATTTAACGTAGCTTTTGGGGAGTTATTACTCAATCCTGATGCTGGTTGGTATATTACCCTGTTAAGATTAATGTAGAACAGGACTGTAATGGGCCATTCGGCCCACAATGCTTGCGCTGAACATGATGTCAAGTTAAACTGATCTCATCTGCCTGTACATGATCCATACCCCTCTATTCCTTGCATATCCATGTGCCAAACTAAAAGCCTCTAAAACGCCACTATCATATCTGTCTCCTCCACCAGTGCGTTCCTGGCTCCCACCGCACCGTATCAAAATGAACATGCCCCGCACATCTCCATTAAACTTTCCCCCTCTCACCATAAAGTTATGCCCTCGAACATTGGACATTTCCACCCAGGGGAAAAAGGTTCTGACTGTCTACCCTATCTATGCCTATCACACATTTACTGTAGAAACGTCTAGCAGGCCACCCCTCAACCTCTGATGTTGTAGAGAAATCAATCCAAGTCTATCCAACCTAACCTTATAGCTTCTAATCTTAAAACCCTCTAATCCAGGCAACATTCTGTTAATGCATCCTTTCCAACATCATGTTTCATTAAATTAGTAGATTATCCGCCATATTTTCTTTCCCAGCCACTTTTAAAACTTCAGTAATTTATCCACTACTCTTCTTACCTTAAACTTCATTCATACATTTCCAATTTGTTGACCCCCTCACCCCCCACTATTTAGTTTAGAGCCCTGTCTACAGCCCTAGGTCTGGAGACCCAGTAAGTTTGCTATAAAATTATTAGTGCACCTTTCCCGTAAATGTGATTGGAGGTGTATTTTCATTTTTTCTTTCACTAAATTTGGCGTTTTCAAAATAAACCATACATTTTCCTTCAAAATACTACTGAGGTGGTAAATTACATTCTTACGTTAAATAGGAAATACTAATTACTTGTAGCCCAAGTTTAAAGACAAAAGATCGTTAAGGGGTTGTCCCACTGTACGAGCTAATTCAAGAGTTCTCCTGAGTTTCCCCTGATTTGAACTCGGAGAATTACGATAATGGCCGCTAATTATAGCCGATAAAATACAATAATTACTCGGGGCTCTCGTGGACATTTTTCAACATGTTTAAAAATCTTCACGAGTCTTCACGAGCTTACCGCATTTCCCGAGTACCTGCCATTAGCGTTACGAGCCGCTAAGAAGCGTCCCTAGCTCCGACGTACCCGCTATGTACATTCTACGTGCTTACCACGAGTTTGATTTTTTTTTTAACTCGGGAGAGCTCTTGAATTACCTCATACCGTGGGACAGGTAGGAAGAGCCTGAGGTTCAGCTAATTGTAAATACTCAACAAGTAAGGCAGCATCTGTGGAGGGAGAAGTAGGGTTAACTGATTAGTTCAATAGCCCTCGCAATAACTCGAGCTGTACTGGATCACAATTAAGTAACATCCGGATGTAATATTCCCAAATCCCATCCTCGCCTCACCCTCCTTTCAATCACTTCACACACAATAAATAGGAGCGTGGGTGCAGGCAGCATCTCTGGATAGGAATGGGTGACATTTCGGGTTGAGACCCTTCTTCAGACTGAGAGTCAGAGGGAGACAGAGATAGAGAAGGGTAAGGTGTGAAAACGAGACATCAAAGGGGACGAATCTCAAGGAAAATGTGGAATAGATCATTGTTAGCTAGGGGAAACTGACAACGAAGCATTCAAAGATAACATTTAATCAAGGGGACAGTCAGACTGGTTGGAAAACTAGGATGGGGAGGGATGGAGAGAGAGGGAAAGCTAGGTTTCTTGAAGTTTGAGAAATTGATATTCATGGGTTGATCTACGCTTCAGTCCATTTCGTGACATTTCCTTGTCACCTACTAATCTAAAAATCTATCCATTAAACGATGTGATTTATGCACTCCTCTAATCATAGCCCCATGAGTCCTCTCCAAATTTACATGCTCTATTATGAGAGGCCTAAAGTTTGTAATTCCTTCCTTAAACCACTCTGCCTCTCAATCTGAAATGCTCCTTAAAATTAATGTCCTCGTACATTGGACCTAATGTGGTTTAATGTTAATTTATATTTACAACATTCCTGTGAAGTGCCCTTGGAATATTTTTGATTGGTATTACTATTGGTTTGATTTATTATTGCAATGCAAATTAATATACAGTTTGGTTTGCATGCTCTCCAGGCAAATCATACCACATACAAGTATAATCAAACTACATAGGTAGTGCAAAGAGAGAAATAATCAAAAGCGTATATTCTGCACTCCTAACAGAAGAATATACTGTTACTGCTCTATATTCAGTAACTAATTAGGTTACTGAACGATGATATGAATAGCATTCAAAGCACTATCTACATGAATATATGCAGAGAAAGATCAGGTGTAAAAAAGTGCATGGGCTGTAAGGAGGTAGTCTGGAAGATTGGGGTAACACCCTCAGTTTATGAGAGGTCTGTTCAGTGGTCTGATAACAGCAGGGACGAAGCTGATTCTGAATCTGGTGGTATGCGCATTCAAGCTATTGTATCTTCTGCCCTGCGGGAGAGGGGAGAAGAGAGGTTTACAATGCATAGTTGTTATGAAAACAACAAAGTGACGCAGCTGGTAGAGCTGCTGCCTCACAACACCAGAAAACCTGGTTGAATCTGACCTCAGGAACGGTCTGTGTGGAGTTTGCCTGTGTTCTCCCTGTAACCACGTGCGTTTCCTCCGGGTGACAATAGACAATAGACAAAAGTTGCGGGAGTAGGCCATTTGGCCCTTCGAGCCAGCACCGCCATTCAATGTGATCATGGCTGATCATCCCCAATCAGTACCCCGTTCCTGCCTTCTCCCCATATCCCCTGATTCCGCTATTTTTAAGAGCCCTATCTAGCTCTCTCTTGAAAGCATCCAGAGAACCTGCCTCCACCGCTCTGAGGCAGAGAATTCCACAGACTCATCACTCTCTGTGAGAAAAAGCTGTTTCCTCATCTCCGTTCTAAATGGCTTACTCCTCATTCTTAAACTGTGGCCCCTGGTTCTGGACTCCCCCAACATCGGGAACATGTTTCCTGCCTCTAGCGTGCTCCGGTTTCCTCCCGCATTCCAAAGACGTGACTTTGTCAGTTAATTGGCCTTGGTTAATTGCCCCTAATGTGTAAGGAGAGGGTAGGAAAGTGGGATAACGTGGAACTAGTGTGAACAAGCGATATTTAATGATCACCTTTTACCTGCCACGCTTTAACCTGCTTCTCCTCTCTTCTAGCTTTCACCCCCCCCCCGTGTCCCCAATCTGTCCAAAGAGGTGTCCTGAGCTGAAACGTCACCCATCCATGTTCTCCAGACATGCAGCCTGCTGAGTTACTCCAGCACATTTTGTCTTCGATTGATGGCCGATGTGGACTCGGTGGGCCAAAGGCCCTGGATCCATGCTGTATCCCTAAATTAAAATAAACTAATTTCAGGTAGTGTTTGTGGAGAGAGAAGCAACTGTAACACTTCTGGTCTGTGACCCTTCATCAGAACTGGGAAAAAGAGAGGTATTCGTGGGTTTTGATGACTGAGGAGATTTCTAGCATCTGCAGTTTGTCAAATACTTTCTTGAACTTCCACAGGTGTACAGTGGAGATCATATTGATTGGTTGCATGACCACCTGGTTCAGCAACTCAAACGGTCAGGAATTGCAAAAACATTGCCAAGTCCATCACGGGTACTGATCTCCCCACCATTGAAGGGATCTACAGGAGACGTTGCCTCAAAAAAAAGGCAGCCAGCATCACCAGAGACCCACACCACCATGGCCACACACTCATGTTACTCATGTCATCAGGAAGAAGGTATTGGAACCTGAAAACTGTATCATCCAGGTTTAGGAACAGCTTCTTCCCAACAACCATCAGGCGATTACACACAACAACCTCTAAGCTCAGAACTACATAGACTTGGGAGCATAGTTTTTGTCCTTACACTATTTTTAGATACCTGTGTGCTGATGCAAGTAAGAATTTAATTGTTCCATTTCGAGACATATGAAATTAAAACACTCTGGACACTTGTGTACGAAGGAACTGCAGACACTGAAGATGGACACAAAATGCTGGAGTAACTCAGTGGGACAGGCCACATCTCTGGAGAGAAGGAATGGGTGACGTTTCGGGTCGAAACACTTCTTCAGACTGAGTGTTTAAGAAAGAACTGCAGATGCTGGAAAAATCGAACGTGGACAAAAATCCTGGCGAAACTCAGCGGGTGAAGCAGCATCTATGGAGCGAAGGAATGGGAGACGTTTCAGGTCGAGACCCTTCTTCAGACAGAGTCAGGGGGAGGGTAAATAGAGGTATGAAAAGGTTTAGAAAAAATCAGAGCAGCACTGATGGCCATGGAAAGGTGGGATTCACATCTCATCTCATCGTGGGCGCAGATGCGGCGTAGACGGAGGGATTGGTAGCAGTGGATAGAGTCTTTGAAGGAAGCAGGGTGGGAGGAAGTATAGTCTAGATAGTTGTGTAATAGATGTCAGTCGATAGTCTATCTCCTGTGATGGAGATGGTGAGATCAAGAAACGGAGGGTGGTGATCAAGAACAACGAGATGCTTTTCATATCTCTAGTTTCCCTCTCCACTGACTCTCAGTCTGAAGAAGAGTTTCAACCCGAAAGTCACCTATTCCTTTTCTCCAGAGATGCTGTCCAAGTTACTCCAGCATTTTGTGTCTACCTTTGGTGTAAACTAGCATCTGCAGTTCCTTCCTACACAATACCGCACTCCTGACCGAAGATACTAGAGTACAATACAATACAAATTTATTGTCATTTGAGCCCCAGTGAGACTCAAACGAAATTTTGTTTCCACAGCCATACAAACAAAGACAATGTCCTACAGACATACACACAATTAAATTCACACAAACATCCATCACAGTGAACCCAGTGTGATGGAAGGCAAAGTCTTTTCTCTCCCCTGCTCTCAATTTCTCTCCCGATGTCCAAGCCCCAGGCGGGTGATGATAAGTCCCACGGCCATTTTAGGCCGCGCGGGGCGATTTACGGCCCTGCTCCCGGTCTGAAAGTACAAGGTTGGAACCCCCACGGGCATTGGTGAGTCCCACGGCCATGAAGCCGCGCCAGGTGATGTACGGTCCCGGTCCGGGTTGTTCCAACCCCGCGATACGGGCTGGAGAAGTCGCGTTGTGGGAGCTCCGGGAAGCGGTCTCTCCCCCCAGACCCGCGAGCTCCCGATGGAGCTCCCGATGAAGCTTCAAGCAAAGGGGTCGCTCTGATTGCCCAGAGTTAAGTAAGTTTTATTTATATAGCACGTTTTAAGTCAACCCGCATTGACACCAAAGTGCTTTACACTTCGATTTTCCAGCATCTGCAGTTCCTTCTTAAATACTAGAGGAGCTAGTTAGTTAGTATCTTTGCTCCTGACTTGGCTCTTGACACTTGTTTTATTTCCAACACTTGTTGTGGTAGTGGTGGCAGTGGATCAGGCAGCGCCGCGGCCATCCTGCCGCTTGGGGTCCTCATCGAGCTGCTCCCAGCATCCCTCGCTCTCTTCCTGGCGCTGGAACCAAGATGGTGGGTTTGACGGGAGAGGCGTTGGGGGACAATCCGGCGCCATCCGCCCTCATAGCGGCATCACGGTCGCCATCACCCGCTCAGACAGACTCATCACCCATCCGGCCAGCCCAACCCGCCATTATTGCGGGCAACGGCGGTTGGAGATAGAGGGGATGGGTCACGGAGTGTCCGCCGAGTCCGGGAGCTGAGGGCCCGGCCTGGCCTCGGCCTCGGGTGGCGACTCCCCGCTTCCCAGCTCCGCGCAACCAGCCGCGTCGTGGAGGGATGAGGGGAGGATGCACGGCTTGCGGGGTCTGGAGGCCTCGGGCTTTGGCGGCCTGGATTGCGCTTAGTGGCCGAGGTTGGGCTGTTGAGGCGCGGGCTATGAAGGGGAGGTTGGGCTGGGCTGGGCAAGGGGAAGCTTCAAGCAAAGGGGTCGCTCTGATTGCCCAAAGTTACTGGGAGGTACTAATGGTTCAGAGTTGTGAGTGCGTTTTTGGGGAGAGCAAATACTACTTGTTCCCCTAAAGGTGATAGGTACCCAGGTGAAATGTGGCAACAAGGAACTGCAGATGCTGCTTATGTTTGCTAAAGAAAGACACAAAGTGCTGGAGTAACTCGTCAGGTCAGGCAGCATCTCTGGAGAACATGGATGCAGTGATGTTTTGGGTCTGAAGAAGGGTCCTGACCCGAAAAGTCACCAATCCATGTGTCGGAAGGAACTGCAGATGTTGGTTTGCTCTGAAGATGACAGAAAACACTCGAGTAAATCAGCAGGACAGAGAGCATCTGATGCCGGCTGGTTATAGAGGCTGCCTGACTCATTTGGGTTCCTCCAGTATTCACCTATCCATGTTCTCCAGAGATGCCTGACCTGCTGAGTTACTCCAGCACGTTGTGTCTTTCTTAGGTAACCAGATGACTTGTGTTTGTCAATTGGCTAAAATAAACAGAGGAGGCATTACATTTATTTTAATGCAGCAAATCTTTTAACTAAAAATGCAGCCTATGACATGATGGCAGAATCAGTGTTAGGAAAATGGGATAGATACACAAATCGAGTTCAGAAGCTGTTCAAAGCTGCTGCCACACCGCGCCAATGACTTGGGTTTAATCCTGACCTCGGGTGCTGTCTGGAGTTTACATGTTCTCCCTGTGACCGCGTAGGTTAGTCTCTGTAAAGTTGCCCTTAGTGCGTAGAGAGTGGCTCGGAAAGTAAGATAACAGAATTAGTGTAACTGGGTGATTGATGGTCGGCATGGACTTGGAGGGCCGAAAGGGCTTGTTTCCATGCTGTAAACCTCAGCGGGGAGGTTTTGTCTGGCTGGGTTTGCTAAGGAGAGGCAGGGCCGGGGGAAGCTTTAGGCAAAGCTATCGCTGTGATTACTCAAGCAGAGGAAGTTAAGGGGAGGAACAAATGGTTCAGAGTTATGAGTGAGTTTTAGGGAGTAATGTAATAAAAATACTACCTGTTTCCAAAGGTGAAAGATAACTGTCTTTCCTTGGTAAACAGCATCGCCAGTTCCTTGTTTCTCCATTCTAAGTCATGCTTAATAATTGCCTACATTGTTAGCATTACGCATGCTGTTTTAAATGTTGCCTCTTGGTTGCTATTGGATTAAAAGAGTGAATATGCTTAACTGTTTCTGTCCGGTTAGGGTCGTGTCAGGACTAAGACGGTCAAGAAAGCTGCTCGAGTGATCATCGAGAAATACTACACCCGCCTCGGCAATGACTTCCACACAAACAAAAGGGTTTGTGAGGAGATTGCAATCATCCCCAGCAAAAAACTCCGCAACAAGATTGCAGGGTAAGATATGTTATCCTCCCTTAATACTTGCTTGAGTTAGTTGCTTCAGAGCAGTGTTGAACTGAATTGTGCATCAGGCTCGAGTTATCGAGTTATCTGTTTATTCCTGTATATAGTTCCACATGTCTCTTGGTGAGCAGAAAATAGCATCATCTTGCTATTTACCTGTCGTCTCAGGTAAAAATATAATGGTGCTACAATTTGTCCCACACATCATAGTGATTAAGACCACAACAGGAGTATTGTGTGCAGTTTTGGTCCCCTAATTTGAGGAAGGACATTCTTGCTATTGAGGCAGTGTAGGTTTACAAGGTTAATTCCCGGGATGGCGGGTCTGTCATATGCTGAGAGAATGGAGCAGCTGGGCTTGTGCACTCTGGAGTTTAGAAGGATGAGAGGTGATTTCATTGAAACATATAAGATTGTTAAGAGTTTGGACACGCTAGAGGCAGGAAACATGTTCCCGATGTTGGGGGAGTCCAGAACCAGGGGCTACAGTTTAAGAATAAGGAGTAAGCCATTTAGAAAGGAGACGAGGAAACACTTTTTCTCACAGAGAGTGGTGAGTCTGTGGATTTCTCTGCCTCAGAGGGCAGTGGAGGCAGGTTCTCTGGATGCTTTCAAGAGAGAGTTTGATAGGTCTCTTAAAAATAACCGAGTCGGGGGATATGGGGAGAAGGCAGGAACGGGGTACTGATTGGGGATGATCAGCCATGATCACATTGAATGGTGGTGCTGGCTCGAAGGGCCAAATGGCCTACTCCCAATGCAGTTGTACAGGGTCTTGGTGAGACCACACCTGGAGTATTGCGTACAGTTTTGGTCGCCAAATCTGAGGAAAGACATTATTGCCATAGAGGGAGTGCAGAGAAGGTTCACCAGACTGATTCCTGGGATGTCAGGACTGTCTTATGAAGAAAGACTGGATAGATTTGGTTTATACTCTCTAGAATTTAGGAGATTGAGAGGGTATCTTATAGAAACTTACAAAATTCTTAAGGGGTTGGACAGGCTAGATGCAGGAAGATTGTTCCCGATGTTGGGGAAGTCCAGGGCAAGGGGTCACAGCTTAAGGATAAGGGGGAAATCCTTAAAAACCGAGATGAGAAGAACTTTTTTCACACAGAGAGTGGTGAATCTCTGGAACTCTCTGCCACAGAGGGTAGTCGAGGCCAGTTCATTGGCTATATTTAAGAGGGAGTTAGATGTGGCCCTTGTGGCTAAGGGGATCAGAGGGTATGGAGAGAAGGCAGGTACGGGATACTGAGTTGGATGATCAGCCATGATCACATTGAATGGCGGTGCTGGCTCGAAGGGCCGAATGGCCGACTCCTGCACCTATTGTCTATTTATTACACATGCGGACGCTGCTATTTTTGGCGCCATTATTCAAAGTCTGGGCGGCCGAGTGATCTGGCTGGGGGTCAATGAATAGCAGAGAAGGTGATCGCCTGGGCAGCGCAGCTGGTAGTGCTGCTGCCTCAGCACCAGATATCTGAGTGCAATCCTGACCTTGGATGCTGTCTCTGTGGAGTTTACATGACCGTGAGAGTTTTCTTGGGTGCTCCGGTTTCCTCCCACGTTCTAAAGACGTGCGGGTTTGTCAGCATGGACCTGAGGTGCCGCAACGCCTGCCGAAGGCTCACCGGTGGGCGGGACTGGGATCCTGCCCGAAGACTCAGTCGGCAGGAACTTTGCCTGAAGGATCTTCTGTCGGCGAGATCGGGAACCCGTCAGAAGGCGCGACGAGCCCGCCCGAAGGCTCGCTTGTTGGAAGGGACCTTTCCCATGGGAATGGCGGGAATGGGAAACTGATCGAAGGCTCGGTAGACGGCATAACTGGGAGGGAGCTGGAGAAGTCGGGTGCAAGGACTGTTAGAAGGATGAATCGGGATAATGCATCCAGCACCTTCAGGCAGCGCTCCCTGGACACTAAGATGGCCGGTGTAGGAAAGAGGTTTCGGTTCGCAGAAGGTTCTCCAGTACATTGAGCGTGTGGGTCGACCGGACTTTGAATATTGGCACAAAAAATGGCGGCACTGTGCAGTTGCATAAGTGACAAATGAAGCAGTATTGATAAGCCAAAGGGACTGTTTCTGTTCTGTATCATTCAACAATGTTCCTGAGCAACTCAACAAGTACTGTCAGGACCTTATCTCCCCTCTTAATCAGTGTGATGTGTGGAGCAGGTTGTAGCACCATTATATTTTCTCAGCTCAGCTGCTTCAATATCAGCATGGGATCGCTCGTGCCTTTGGATCAACTTCTCCACCTTGATCCCAATAAGGAATTTTATATCAATTATTTTCTTTCGGTTGTTTCCTTGTGCACAGTTACCCCATTGACAGTTTTTTGATGCCACTCTTCACTGAATTTTCTGGAGGTGGATTCTGTGCTCTTGTTCTAATTTTCATTTAAACACACCGCCAGTAGTGCTGACACATGGAGTGTGGTGTGGAATTATTGTGTATCTGTGTCGAGCTATCTTTAATGGTTATGCACCTACTTGACCCAGCATTTGGAGAGACCTCGTACATAGAAACATAGAAAATAGGTGCAGTAGACCATTCGGCCCTTCGAGCCTGCACCGCCATTCGATATGATCATGGCTGATCATCCAACTCGGTATCCCATCCCTGCCTTCTCTCCATACCCCCTGATCCCTTTAGCCACAAGGGCCACATCTAACTCCCTCTTAAATATAGAATTCCACAGATTCACCACTGTGTAAAAAATGATTTTCTCATCTCGGTCCTAAAATACTTCCCTCTTATCCTTAAACTGTGTGGACTTCCCCAACATCGTGAATAATCGCCTAGTTCTGGACTTCCCCAACATCGGGAATAATCTTCCTGCATCTAGCCTGTCCAACCCCTTAAGAATTTTGTAAGTTCCTTTAAGATCCCCCCCTCAATCTTCTAAATTCTAGCGTGTACAAGCCGAGTCTATCCAGTCTTCATATGAAAGTCCTGCCATCCCAGGAATCAGTCTGGTGAACCTTCTCTGTACTCCCTCTATGACATCTCTGGACTCAGTGCGAAACAGTGACGTGTGAGCACATTGTGTTCTTGCAGGACCTCCACTGTTTTTGCACAACTCAACAACGACTGTTGGGACTTTATCTTCCCTCTTAATCAGTATGATGTGTGGGACAAGTTGTAGCACCATTATATTTTTACCTGGGACAGGGAAATAGCGAGAAGATGATATTTTCTGCTTATCAAGAGACGTGGAACTATATACAGGAATAAACAGATAATTCGACAACTCGAGCCTGATCCACAACTCAGTTCAATACTGCAATAGTGCTGGCTTGAAGGGTCGAATGGCCTACCCCTGCACCTATTGTCTATTGTCTGCTTACAAAGTGAAGGATCTATCTCTTTTAGCTAGTAACAAACCAGTCATGTCCTTCAGCTGATGGCAAAAATCCCTCTGGTTTAACTGGTTTGTTGCTGGCTAAAAGAAGAGATAGATCCTTCATTTGTAACACTATGTTCTGCAGTCTGGTATTTTTCTCTTTATACTGATTTGTCTGGGTAGCACGCAGTCAAAGATTTTTACTGTGTCTCGGTACAGGTGACAATAAAAAACTAATACCTCTAGTTTAAAAGTTAATTTAAAATGTGTTCAAATTACAAAGCAGCTCTATAACAGACTTCAATCATGACAAGATAATTACAGTTTATTCAAATTTTGTTCAAATGTTAGTTATTCTGACTTGATTGAAATCTTTGGTAGAGCTTTAGACTTTTGAGATATAGCGGGGTAACAGGCCTTTCAGCCCACCGAGTCCGCGCCAACCAGCGATCGCCCCGTACACTAGCACTATTCTAAACATTAGGGACAATTTACCATTTTTTTTTGTTAACCAAAGACAATTAACCTACTAACCGATACGTCATTAAAGTGTCGGAGGAAATCGGAGCACCCGGAGGAAACCTACATGGACGCAGGGAGAACGTGCAAACTCTGTACAGGCAGCACCCGTAGTCAGGATCAAACCCAGGTCTCTGGCGCGCCCTACTGCTGCGCCACTGTGCCGACATAATGTAATGCCGCTGTTTTGTAATTTGTTGTTTCTTGGTTACAGACGTACTAATTATTTGTTGTGTGCAATAGCAAACATTGTTCAGAGTTGTCCGTACTTTTCCTAGGTATGTGACGCACTTAATGAAGCGTATCCAGCGTGGACCTGTCAGAGGCATCTCCATCAAACTGCAGGAAGAAGAGCGAGAGAGGAGGGATAACTATGTCCCAGAGGTGGGTTTACTTCCCTTTTGAGTTCATCGATTACTGTTCATTTACTTGCCTAGAATCGTGGCATCTGAGTCATGAAATGTTAACATGGAATAGTACAACACAGGATCGGGTCCTTCAGCCCCCAATGTCCATGCCCAACGTGATGCCTGGTTTAGCTAATCTCTGCATGTGATCCGTATGCATCCATTCCCTGCATATCCATGTGCCTATCTAAAAACCTCAAATGCACTACCATATCTGCCTGTACCACCACCCCTGGCAGCTCGTTCCAGGCACTCATCACTCTGAATAAAAAAAACTCCAACGCACATCTCCTTTAAACTTTGTCCCTCTCTGCTTGGTCTTCAGGCAGAATCTTTTCAAATGCCATTTGAAGGGAAAGTTGCATGTATATTGTCATGGTGATATTTATGAACGCCAGACTCTGGAACAACTTCTTCCCTGTGGTTATCAGTCATCTGAACTGTTCTCCCAGAAGCTAGAGTGGTTGCGATCCTCCAATCTACCTTATTGACAACATTGGACTTTTTTTCTGGAAACTATTCTGCACTCTGGTATCTTTCACTTTGCTGAAAACTATATTCTGCACTGGTATTTTCCTCTTTGCTCTACCTGTTGTCGCTGTATATGACTTGATTGTGCTCAGTTCATTATTATCTGATTTAATTTGATAACATACAGTGAAAGGTGTTGGTTTTGTATCTCGGTACATGTGACAATAATAAACCAATGCCAATATCAGGGAGGTGAATTACCAGGAAACAGTATTCCAGGAGGCGGTCACACCTCTTGGAATAATAATCTGTAATTTAGTATGTTGTCAGTGACAAGGCGGTCTGACTGTAGAAGATGCAGGTAGAGGGACCTATGAACCCTAGCCCTTGTCTGTGGCCATCACATACAAGGTTCTTGCTCCTTGTGTGGACGAGGTTGGGGACTGTAGGGGGATGTGCAAACTATCCATAGTACCAAGGTGCAAGGAGCCATTCAAGTGGGAGGGAGGAAAGCCGTGATGGGGGAACAGACACTACTCTTTGCCACAAAGACAGAGTCCTGAAGGGCATTCTGCTGAGGGTGTACTTGAAGCTGAGGACAACATTGAACAGCAGATCCACAAAGGTGATAATCTGAATTATCAGCTCAGCTGTGTGCAAATTGGCAAAGGGTAAATAGTATCAGAGGGGTAAATGTGTGGTGGTAGAAATGGGTTCTGATTTATCAGACCGGTTCTGGGGAATGCAAGAGATGATCTGCTGAGGTGGGCATCACCTCAATCATGCTGGGATCCGTTTCCTGGTGAATCTCATCAATAGGGTTGGCGACTTTAACCCAAACAGGAATGGGTGGAGGTCCAAGAAAGGGATGTTTAATAAATCAAGCGGAAATGTTGGAGCAGTGGCAGAGGATAGTGATTGGGAAGTTAAGTAAAAGGTTTGGGGCAGAAATGTAAACAAAAATATGCAGCAAAGAATATATCCAGAGTTAGTAAAATTAGGTAAAAACCAAATCTTTGCTGTCTTTATTTGAACATGCATTGTATTTGTATGTGACAGCACGGCATATGAATATATGATGGCTATTATGTAAATAGTTAGTGTGATGAACACTGGCTGCTCAATAATGGAGTTTATATTCTCAAAAGTGAAGGGATGTGGTATAGCATTGTTATTCAATGAAGAATGGTCTTGACCCGAAACGTCATCCATTTCTTCTCTCCAGAGATGTTGCCTGTCCAGCTGAGTTACTCCAGCGGTATGAACATTGACTTCTCCAATTTTAGGTAGTCCCTGCTTTCTCCTTCTTTCCCACAGCCCACTGTCTCCGTCTCTTCCTTTCTTCTTCCCGCACCCCCCCCCCATCCCCACATCAGTCTGAAGAAGGGTCTCGACCCGAAACGTCGCCTATTTCCTTCGCTCCATAGATGCTGCCTCACCCACTGAGTTTCTCCAGCATTTTTGTCTACCTTCGATTTTCCAGCATCTGCAGTTCCTTCTTAAACATGGGAATACCTATATTGATTGTCATATTAGTATTCTAAATTACATGGCCTGATTGTTTGCACTGCGTATCGATTTTCTTTTTATTTCACTCTGCCTGCAATGTGAACAGTAGAATTCATCTTTTGAATCCATCTGCTTTGAAGCAGTTCAGTGGTTGAAGTCTGTCGGATTTGGGTCTTTTTAAACCAACTGCTGCCAGAATCTAAAGACAAAATTGTGTTAGTTTCCTGGGGCTGAGTTACTCCAGCATTTTGTGTCTATCTCATGTCCAAGGCCTGGTCTGATGAGTATAAGATTGGCGTGAGAGATTCTCCAGTGTAACAGCGGGAAATCCCAGGGTCTCGACAATAGGTGCAGGAGCAGGCCATTCGGCCCTTCGAGACCAATGAGACGAAGAGCCGATGCATCAGCAGCCCAGTACATCCCAGCCATGCAGCAGATCCTTGGCAGGGTGGGTGACTGAACACTGACAGTCTTTTGTGGTTGCAATTACAGTTCTGTTGGGAAATGTATCTGTATCCCAAAAATAAATGAACGAGTAGCTCATCAGTGTGCAGCAAGGGGGGGGGGGGGGGGGGGGTTAGAACTTCCGGGTTCATCTAAGCAAGTCGGGGTGTTGCTTTAAAGTCTTGTCCAAAAGGCTTTCCCACCTAGAATGCAGAAAGGCATGGACCCTCGAATTCTAGAGAGGTATCACAAACAGATATGCCCTTTAGCCTACCAGCTCCATGTTAGCCATCTACTACTGATTGACACTAATCCTACCCTAACCCATTTTGTTGTGGTTACGTTTACTTGCATTCATTTCAACTCTTCCCCCCCACCCACACACACACACACACACACACACACACACTTCTGAGGCCGCTTACAGCAGCCACTTAACTCCTCAACCTGCGCACTGCTGCCTTTTGGGAGGAACCCACACGGTCACGGGGAGTCTCCTGTGCAAACTCCACTTGTACAGCGCCGGAGGTTGGGATTCAGCCGAATCGTTGGTGCTGACTAGAGCCACGAGTCAAGGTCAGAGTGACACAAAATGCTGGAGTGACTGCGGGTAGGCAGCATCTCTGGAGAGAAGGAATAGGTGACATATCTGGGTCTAGGCCCTTCCTCAGCCTGAGAGTCAGGGGAGGGGAAACGAGAGATATAAAAAGGTACAAAGAACAAATGAAAGGTATGCAAAAGGACAAAACAAATCCAGCAACGATGATCAAGGAATGGTGGAACCCACAATGGGCCATTGTTGGTTGTGGAGAAGTTGATTACGAGTGTTACAAACAGTGAAACTAGTAGGATGACTAGGGTGGGGGGGGGGAGGGACATAGAGAGAGAGAGAGAGAGAGGGCGGGGAATGCAAGGGTTACTTGAAGTTGGAGAAATCAATATTGTCATATGTCCCGAAGCGGAGCAATAAATTCCTTACAGCGGCACGACGGATGTAAACGTGGTACTCTGGTGTCGCAGCTCACAGCGAGTGTGGGCGCTATCAGGGATGACAAGCCGCTGTTTGTCATGTAAAGTGATTAGTGTGTGTGTGTGTGGGGGAAATGACTGTTGAGATTGCTGACTGATCTTCTCCGCCTGTTGTTTGCTTCTCCCAGGTCTCTGCTCTGGACCAGGAGATGATTGAGGTGGACCCAGACACCAAGGAGATGCTGAAGTTACTGGTGAGTAATGAGGGGTTGCTGCCTCACCCTCTTTATGTCGACTTCTAATACGTCAACCCTACAGAGGGCATGACCGTCATTGCATAACTATTGGCTGAAGTACTTGTCTGATCTGCCCTTAGTGAAAGGCCTTGCTTTATATTAAATATTTTATGTCTGGGTGACTTTTATTAGGTTTTGGAGTTAATCCAAAATGGAACAATATTATAAATTTAAATACCATTGTAGTCAGGGTGTTTTTGAAGCATCAAACTTACAAACCTAATCATTAGGATAGGTCAGACAAATTCCACTGTTTTAGCATTTGTAACCTCATTCATTACCGTTGAAGGTGAACAGCTGCCCCCAGATGTAAGGAGGTTTTAGACTCTATACCTGAGGCACTATACTAATGCTTGCACATCTTCATCGACAAGTCACCGTTTCTGTATTCTGTGTACAGAATCGCTGTATTTTTTGTCGTTTCTTGGTTTCATTGACTGCAAACAGGTGTGAAAATTAATTGAAGGAGCTAGTCACACAGTTGATAATATCACGTACAGATGGTTCAGAGTGCACAGTGTCTTAGCTCAGCGTCATTTGTGCTGTTTGAATCTTTGTGTGTTCCTATGTGGGCTTTAACAATCAAAAAGCAGCATAGAATCTAGAATCTAATCCAGCATTAGAATGGAGACGAGGAAACGCTTTTCCTCACAGAGAGTTGCGAGTCTGTGGAATTCTCTGCCTCAGAGGGCGGTGGAGGCCGGTTATCTGGATGCTTTCAAGAGAGCTAGATAGGGCTCTTAAAAATAGCGGAGTCGGGATATGGGGAGAAGGCAGAAACGGAATACTGATTGGGGATGATCAGCCATGATCATATTGAATGGCAGTGCAGGCTCGAATGGCCTACTCCTGCACCTATTTTCTATGAATGGCGGTGCTGGTTCGAAGGGCCGAATGGCCTACTCCTGCACCTATTGTCTATTGTCTATTACCCACCAGCAGCACAGCCCTTCCATTTAGGAAGAAGTTCCATTCTTGCCCTGCGTTGTGTGAGCTATGTGTTGCAGTGACGGCCAGGGCTGATCTTTCAGTGTGTGGGAGTTTGTTTGTTAGCCGGTGTGTATCGTTCATCCTTGAACTTCTACAGCGTTCCCTTCTGGGTATTTCAGGCTATCACGAGATCCCATCCTTGAGCAAGTGCCAGGCATCACAATCCACGTGTGTGACTGGTAATTCTTTGGATGCATTTTCACTCGGTCAATATTTAACTCTGAGGTTTCTGCCAGCTTTGGATCAATGGTGGAGAATAGAATTAACATGGAACAGGACATCATACGATCGAGGCCCTTCAGCCAGCAATGCTTTTTGCCAAACATGATACCTAGTTAAAATGATCTCATCTCCCTCACATGATCCATATCCTGCTATTCCCTGCACATCCATCTAAAAGCCTCTTGAATGCCACGATTGTATCTGCCTCCACCGCCACCTGTGGCAATGCGTTCCAGGCCCCCACCACTCTGCATTAAAAAAAACTGGGCACCGCACATCTCCATTAAACTTCCGCCCTCTCACCTTATAACTATGCCCTCTATTGATGGACATCTCCACCTTAAGAAAAACCCTAGGATCGTGCGGGCGTCAGGGGTTATGGGGAGAATGGGGTTGAGAAGGAGAGATAGATCAGCCATCATTGAATGGTGGAGTAGACTTGATGAGCCCAATGGCCTAATTCTGTTCCTATAACTTATGAAGGTTCTGACTGACTATGCCTGTCATAAGTTGGACACAAAATGCTGGACTAACTCAGCGAGACAGGCAGCATCTCTGGAAAGAACGAATGTGTGATGTTTCGGGTCGAGCCCCTTCTTCAGACCTATCCTCAAGCTATGCCCGTCATAATTGTAGATACGCATCTTTTATGAAGAGAGCAGAAAGGGAGGACTTATCATTGTCAGGATCTTGGACGTACTTTACATCTATGGAGTGGGCTGAGCAGTTTCTGGATATAACTTCATCTAGATGTTATAGTCTGTTAACTAGTGGAAGCAACAAAGTTATTGCAATTCCAGCCCATTTGCCATTGTCGCCTGCCGTATGTAATTAACTCACCGGTTTACTTGCTTCACTTAATGGATTTCCCACCCCTCTTTTGCAGGACTTTGGCAGCTTGTCCAACCTTCAGGTCACGCAGCCTTCAGTGGGGATGGCGTTCAGGACTCCAAGAATCTAAAGTTTATTTCTGCCATGTTCTTACAATAAAAAAACCCAAAAGGAATTTGTCGGTATTGTGTTCTTATTTATATCCCCAAAGCACCGAACTTCAGTGTTTGGGGACAGCATGGGTGACCCATGTTCCTGCAGTGTAATTGATGAGCTAAAACAAATTTGACGTGAGGGTTAGGTTTATTATTGTCACCTGCACCAAGGTACAGTGAATGCGTTTGTTTTGCATGCTATTCAAAGAGATCACATATACCATACGTAGATAGAATCTGTTCAAACTCAAGTACAATAGAATAGTACAAAATGGTGCCACACGTCCATGTGGAGAAGACATAAATGGAGAAGAGCAGAGCGATTGTATCGGTTGGCAGTCGATCCTTCTCTGGGAAGAGCACACAAAGATTTGCCACACTCCAGTGCTATCTTGATACTGAAGTGGTGTAAGCTGAAGGTTTAATGTATTGTTCAGAACACAAAGTGCTGGAGTAGCTCAGCAGGTCACGTGGCATCTCTAAAGGACGTGTCTTGGCCATGTTTCGGAGCGTTATTGGCACGCTGACAGTATTGCTGCAGACTTTGAACGTTGCTGCCTAATGTTTTACAAAGTACGAGGAAAACTGAAAGAAAGAACATTTTGAAAGATGCTATTTGAAATATGGAAATCCACAAATCTTCACTACTAAATAGTTTGTGGGGCAGCAATTGTGGATTTCTGTTGACTTAGACCATGTACATCAAAACCTAACATTCTCAGGATATTGACTGAAGAAACAATGGAAGACATCAAAACCAGCTACATTCTGCTATGACTGACAACTGACTCAAACTCTGGAGAGGCCCATGTTTTCCAGGGTCTCGCTTTTGATTATGCCTGATATTGTTGTCTGTTGTGGTTGCTACCCTAAGTCAGTAACATGAATTCCATGAAGCCTGCTTGACAATAGACAATAGGTGCAGGAGTAGGCCATTCGGCCCTTCGAGCTAGCACCGCCATTCAATGTGATCATGGCTGATCATCCCCAATCAGGACCCCGTTCCTGCCTTCTCCCAATATCCCCTGACTCCACTATCTTTAAGAGCCCTATCTAGCTCTCTTGAAAGTATCCAGAGAACCTGCCTCCACCCACCCTCTGAGGCAGAGAATTCCAGACTCTCAACCCTCAGTGTGAAAAAGTTTCCTCATCTCTGTTCGAAATGGCTTACCCATTATTCTTTAACTGGCCCCTGGTTCTGGACTCCCCCAACATCAGGAACATGTTTCCTGCTTCTAGCGTGTCCAAACCCTTAATAATCTTGTATGTTTCAATAAGATGCCCTCTCATCCTTCTAAACTCCAGAGTATACAAGCCCAGCCATTCTCTCAGCATATGACAGTCCCGCCATCCCGGGAATTAACCTTGTAAACACCTACGCTGCACTCCCTCAATAGCAAGAATGCCCTTCCTCAAATTAGGGGACCAAAACTGCACACAATAGCTTTCATTGCAAAAGGATTTGAGTATAGAAGCAGGGAGGTTCTACTGCCCTTGTACAGGGTCTTGGTGAGACCACACCTGGAGTATTGCGTACAGTTTTGGTCTCCAATCTGAGGAAGGACATTATTGCCATAGAGGGAGTGCAGAGACGGTTCACCAGACTGATTCCTGGGATGTCAGGACTGTCTTATGAAGAAAGACTGGCTAGACTTGGTTTATACTCTCTAGAATTTAGAAGATTGAGAGGGGATCTTATAGAAACTTACAAAATTCTTAAGGGGTTGGACAGGCTAGATGCAGGAAGATTGTTCCCGATGTTAGGGAAGTCCAGGACAAGGGGTCACAGCTTAACGATAAGGGGGAAATCCTTTAAAACCGAGATGAGAAGAACTTTTTTCACACGGAGAGTGGTGAATCTCTGGAACTCTCTGCCACAGAGGGTAGTTGAGGCCAGTTCATTGGCTATATTTAAGAGGGAGTTAGATGTGGCCCTTGTGGCTAAGGGGATCAGGGGGTATGGCGAGAAGGCAGGTGCGCGATACTGAGTTGGATGATCAGCCATGATCATATTGAAACCTACGCTGCAGGCTCCCTCAATAGCAAGAATGGCCTACTCCTTAGGGGACCAAAAACTGCTACAATTCCTCCTGTTGTGGTCTCAATAGGGCCCTGTGCAACCGCAGAAGGACCTCTGCCCCTATACTCAACTCCTTGTTATGAAGGCCAACATGCCATTCGCTTTCTTCACTGCCTGCTGGACCCGCATGCTTACTTTAATTGACTAATGAACAAGGACCCCCAGATCCCGTTGTACTTCCCCTTTTCCCAACTTGACACCATTTAGATAATAATCTGCCTTCCTGTTTTTGCTACCAAAGTGGATAACCTCACATTTATCTGCCTACTCACCCAACCTGTCCAAGTCACCCTGCATTCTCAGCATCCTCACAGTTCACACTGCCACCCAGCTTTGTGAACTGTGAGGAGGATGCTATGAGAATGTCTGAGGTTATGGGGAGAAGGCAGGAGAATGGGGTTGGGAGGGAGAGATTGATCAGCCATGATTGAATGGAGGAATAGACTTGATGTGCCGAATAAGCTAATTCTACTATTATTCCTTACGACCTTATGTTGAATGTTTTATAGAGCAAGAATGTTGATGCATCTTCCAAATATGGTTGAACCAAGAGTACCTGATTGTGCTGAGTGTAGAGGAACAAAGGGGCACATTGAACTGAATCAAACTTTTATAAAGTGAAAACTCCCAGATGGAAGTGAAGATGCTCTCTTTGGTCTGAATCGGTAAATGTGATGAATGATCATTGCAAGAAGCCATGGACTCCACCAGAGGGAGCTCTTGGTATGGATAATCATAGAATATCAAACTAGTGTGGAAACAAAGTGCTTGAGTAACACAGTGGGTCAGTCGGCATCCCTGGAGAACATGGATAGGTGAGGTTTTGGACTGAGACTGGGAGGTTGGTCTTGGAGGGGAGGATGCTCCTGAAACTGCGGAGCATCCTGGACAATGCAGCTCACCCCCTCCGTGACACACCGATCAACCTGAGGAGCACCTTCAGCAACAGACTGGTTCCACCAAGATGCAGCACAGAACGCCACAGGAGATCCTTCTTCCCTGTGGCCATCAAACTGTACAACTCCTCCCCCTTCTGTCGTGGGGTAGACTGAGACCCCCCCCCCCCCTCCCCTTCCCCAATTTTTGCACATCCCCAATCCTTTCCACTCGTCACTTTAATTTCATGTTTCATGTATTTTGTGTTTTGGCAAATCAATTTCCTTCCATCGTATCGAGACTCTTCTTCAATCTGGTAAACCTATATATAACCTGCCAGCTTTTGTCCTGCCCCATCTCCTATCTTTGTCTATCCCTACCTAACCCCCTAAAATCAGTCCGAAGATGGATCTTGAATAGTGTGGAAACAAAGTGCTTGAGTAACACAGCGGGTCACATATCCTGTTCTCCAGGGATGCTGCCTGATCCACTGAGTTACTCCAGCATTTTGTGTCTTTTCGTGGAGTTATTGTGAACGGGTGCTAGAAGGTCAGCGAGTACTCAGCGGGCAGAAGGGCCTGTTTCCATGTTGTATATTTCAATATTTAACATTTTTGATTTTTAGGACAATTGAAGTCTGTGACACTATGGGTCAAAAACTGACATTTCGTAGGTCCGCCTGCTATAACCAAAATCAGTTATAAAGAGCTCTGTAAAAACAAGGGTTCACTTTTTCACAGCCAACAATGGATCATTGTGGGCTCTACCTTTCCTTGATCATCGTTGCTGGCTTTGATTCGTTCTATTCATGCCTTTCATCCATTTGTTCTTTGTACCTTTTCATATCTTTAGTTCCCCTCTCCCCGGACTGTCAGTCTGAGGAATGATCTTGAGCCGAAACGTCACCTGTTCCTTTCCTCAGAGATGCTGCCTGACCCGCTGAGTTACTCCAGCATTTTGCGCGTAGTTTAGTTTAGAGACACAGCGCGGAAACAGGGCCTTCAGCCCACCGAGCCCGCACCCACCAGCGATCCCCACACACTGATACTATTCTACACACGAGGGGACAATTTACAATTTTTACCGAAGCCATTTAACCTACAAACCTGTACCTCTTTGGAGTGTGGGGTGTGCAAACCACAGCACCCAGGGGGGGGAAAGTACAAACTCGGTACAGACAGCACCCGTGGACAGGATCGAACCCGGGTCCCTGGCGCTGTGAGGCAGCAACTCCACCGTGTGGCCCCGAGGCAGTATTGATCCCGTCAGGAGCAGGGAAACCCAGTCCTTTTCTCAAGAAGTTCGAATGGGCCAAAAGTCAACAAAACACCAATGGCTTTTGGCTCTCACCTTTGTTTTCTTTTCGACCTGGCAACCATTTATTGCTGTCTAGTGCTGCATGTAAACAAGCATTGTGTCCCAGTCAATGGCTCTATGTGTGTGTGTGTGTGTGGCTTATTTGTACCCGGGCTGCACCAGCAGAGCCTGTGTTAGTTCTGTAGCTGCAGGATTGAAATGGAACAAAAGCAGGGAGGGATGAAGCTTTGTTTTGTCAGCAGCTTCTGGCTGACATGCCTTTGCTCCGTATTACAAGGGTGTGACCCCAGTGTCAGGAATTTACTTGCGTACACAATTTCTCCAGAAGACTGAGTCACTGGAATTTGTTTGTAGAAACCATGGCCACTGAGTGAAAGACCCATAAAAGTCTCCTGACCTTGAGACCTGAATAGGTGCAAGGACTCGGTGTGTGAAGGCAGCATGTGGATGCGTGGCATCTGAAGTATTTAACAAATAAGGTACAATTCACCCTCTCTTGACCAAGAGCATGGTTTAGTTTTCGTACTTTTGAATTCAGCATTCAGCACTGCTGAACGAAAGCCTTCAAAATGTGCTTGGTGGGGAAGAGTTTGCAGTGTTTTGTTGGTGGTGAGGGGAGGGGGGGAGGGGGGAGGGGGGGGGGGGGGGGGAGGGAGTGGAATGGGGTATGGTTAGCTGGCTCCTGCAATGGGCTTGCACAAGCATGATGGGCCAAATGTCGGTGCTGTTTAAGTCCATGTACAAGGTGACTTGCTTCTGATTAATGTGGAAACAAGGACAATTCAGGTTGGCTCCTTCTTCAAAGGACAGCAGGGTGGTACAGCGGTAGAGTTGCTGCCTTACAGTGCCAGACACCCCTGGGTTTGATCCTAACTACGGGTGCTGTCTGTATGGAGCTTGTACGTACGTTCTCCCTGTGACCACGTGGGCTTTCACCGGGTGCTCCGGTTTCCTCCCACACTCCAAAGGGTTAATTGACCTCTGTAATGTTTTATTAATATTAATGTTTAGTGTTTTTGGACTCATTCGTAACTGTTACAGTATGTCATGTTGTTACTTGTGGACGGAGCACCAAAGCAAATTCCTTGTATGTGAATACTTGCCCAATAAACTTACTTACTTACTTTTTAAATTGTCCCTAGAGTGTACAGGGTAGAAAGAGTGTACGGGCAATCGCTGGTCAGCGCGGACTCGGTGGGCCGAAGGGCCTGTTTCCACAATGTATCTCTAAACTAAACTGAACTGAAGGAACTGCAGATGCTGGTTTTACCAAGGAAAGACACAAAGAGCTGGAGTAACTCAGTGGGACAGACAGCATCTCTGGAGACTTACTCAGGAATCAGTCAGCCAGAGGAAGGGTCCCGACCCAAAACGTCACCTATCTATGTTACTCCAGAGATGCTGCCTGACCTCCAGTATCTGTAGATGCTGTAGATGCTGCCAGTACTTTGTGTCTTGTCCCTGATTCATTCTACCTTTGTTCAATTAAGCATAAAAATAAATAATGACAAGAGCTACTTTTGTGATCCTTTTACGAAATTTGTACGAATGTCCGATCTCATATCTAACACAGAGGCACAGCTGGTAGAGCTGCTGCCTCACAGAGTCAGAGACCTGGGTTCCATCTTGACCTCGGGTGCTGTCTGTGTGGAGTTTGCACGCTCTGCCTAGGATTCCTCCGGGTGCTCCGGTTTCCTCCCACATCCCAAAGACGTACGGGTTTGTAGGTTAATTGGCCTCTGTAAATTGCCCCCTTGTGTGTAGGGCAGGGATGAAATGTGGATAACATGGAACTAATGTGTGAACGGGTGATCGATGGTTGGTGTGGTCTCGATGGGCCAAAGGGCCTGTTTCCATGGTGAATCTCTGAAATCTAATTCTAACTCTGAACCTAAATCTAACATACCTCCCCTGGATCAACCTATTACCTGAAGAAGGGTCTCGACACGAAACGTCACCCATTCCTTCTCTCCAGAGATGAGATACTCCAGCTTTTTGTGTCTATCTTCAACCTATTACCATGTCCTGGCCTCCTGTCTTCCAGCTTTCTTTTCTTCTGCCCTCAAAAAATCAGCCTGAAGAAGGGTCCCGACCCGAAACAGCACCTGTCCATGCTCTCCAGAGATGCTGGCTGTCCTGCATCTGTGGGTCAAGTGGCATCTGTGGAGGCAGAGGGTTGACCCAAATCGTCAACAATCCTCCACCTCCATCGATGTACAAGACAAATGGTGATCTTTACTATCTAAATGGCGTCAAGTTGGGAAAAGGGGAAGTACAACGGGATCTGGGGGTCCTTGTACATCAGTCTATGAAAGTAAGCATGCAGGTACAGCAGGCAGTGAAGAAAGTGAATGGTATGTTGGCCTTTATAACGAGAGGAATCGAATATAGGAGCACAGAGGTCCTTCTGCAGTTGTACAGAGCCCTAGTGAGACCACACCTGGAGTATTGTGTGCAGTTTTGGTCTCCAAATTTGAGGAAGGACACTCTTGCTATTGAGGTAGTTTGGCGGGACTGTCATATGCTGAGAGAATGGAGCAGCTGGGCTTGTACACTCTAGAGTTTAGAAGGATGAGAGGGTCCCTCATTGAAATATATAATATTGTTAAGGGCTTGGACACACTAGAGGCAGGAAAGATGTTCCCGATGTTGGGGGAGACCAGAACCAGGGGCCAGAGTTTAAGAATAAGGGGTAAGCCATTTAGAACGGAGACGAGGAAACATTTTTTCTAACAGAGAGTGGTGAGTGTGGTGAAAGCATCCAGGTTCTCTGGATGCTTTCAAGAGAGAGCTAGATAGGGCTTTTAAAAATAATGGAGTCGGGGGATATGGGGAGAAGGTAGGAACGGGGTACTGATTGGGGATGATCAGCCATGATCACATTGAATGGCGGTGCTGGCTCAACCGGCCGAATGGCCTACTCCTGCACCTATTGTCTATTGTCCATTGACTTTGGTGAAGCAATGTTTGGAGCATTGTGTTCAGTATTGGTCACCCTGTTCTCGGGTCAGTAAGCTGGAAAGGGCACAGAGAAGATTAACACGGACATTACCAGGACTTGAAGTTCTGAGCGTTTGGCCAGGCTAGGACTTTATTCCTTGAGGAGTGATCTTATAGAGGTGTACAAAATCATGAGGCCAATGGATAGGGTGAATACACAGTCTTTTACCCAGAGTAGGGGGGGAATCAAGAACCATAAGACGTGGGTTTAAGGTGAAAGGGGAAAATATTTAACGGCCTGTCCCACTGTACGAGGTCATTCAAGAGCTCTCCCAAGTTTTAAAAAAAAAAGTTGAATTTGTGGTAAGTACGTAGAATGTACGTAGCGGCTACGTTGGAGCTCGTGGATATCTCGTAGTGGCTCGTGACGCTAACGGCAGGTACTCGGGAAACGCGGTAACTCGTGAAGTTTTTTCAGCACAGTGAAAAATGTCCACGAGTGCCCCGTGTATCTACAAACAGCTATTACCGTAGGTCTCCGAGTTCGAATCAGGGGGAAACTTGGGAGAACTCTTGAATTACCTCGTACAGTGCGACAGGCCCTTTAATAGGGACCTGTACGGAGTTTGTACGTTCTCCACGTGACCTGCGTGGGTTTTCTCCGAGATCTTCGGTTTCCTCCCACACTCCAAAGACGTGCAGGTATGTAAGGTTAATTGGCTTGGTAAATGGAAAAAAAAATGATCCCCAGTGTGTGCAGGAGAGTGTTAGTGTGCGGGGGTCGCTGGTCGGCGCGGACCCGGTGGGCCGAAGGGCCTGTTTCCGCGCTGTATCTCTAAACTAAACTATACTCAAGTAGTTTAATATGTGGAACTTTGGCCCGAAACTTTGGAAATGGCACCAAAACCTGGCAAGTCTTGCATTGGGGCTGTTTCTATGCAATATGTGCTTAACCGGGGATTGTACTAATGTATGGCAATTATCTTACAGATCTGTATGCAACAAAATAATTTCACTGTACTTTGATAGACATGATAACAAAAGAACCATTGAAGCATTGATAGCCAAAGCAGGAGCTATAATAGCATTTATAAGTCACTTGGCCGGGTACATTTATTAAAGGTTTAGAGGGATGTGGGCAATTGCGACTAGCTTACTTGAGGCATCTTGGCCGGCCCTTCGGCCCGACATGTCCGTGCTGGCCAAGATGCTCCAAATAAGTCAGCCCCAATTGCCCACGTATTAGCTAGCGTAGCACAACAAAGCTAGTGTCTATGTTGTATGACTCTATGCTGGAAATCTTAAACTAGAACAGAGCCTGCTGGAAACTCTGGACAACAGGTCAGGCTGGTCAGGCTGCATCTGTGTGGGAAGAGAAACAGAGTTAAGGGCCTGTCCCACTTAGGTGATTTTTTTAGGCGACTACAGGGAAGTAGGCTGTCCCCACATGGTCTCCTCAGTCGAGTAAAGAATCGTAGTGTCTTTCAGGTTGCCGTTGGATTTTCAACATGTTGAAACATTTTCGGAGACAGTCGGTGACGGTGGGTTTAACGCCAATGAGCGTAGCTTGACTTCTCCTGACGCTGTCGTTTGTTGTCGCCAGGTTAATGTAGGTTGTGGCCCGGCTGTTAAGGGCTTGGACACGCTAGAGGCAGGAAACATGTTCCCGATGTTGGGGGAGTCCAGAACCAGGGGCCACACAGTTTAAGAATAAGGAGTAAGCCATTTAGAACGGAGACGAGGAAACACTTTTTCTCACAGAGAGTGGTGAGTCTGTGGAATTCTCTCCTCAGAGGGCGGTGGAGGCAGGTTCTCTGGATACTTTCAAGAGAGAGCCAGATAGGGCTCTTAAGAATAGCGGAGTCAGGGGATATGGGGAGAAGGCAGGAACGGGGTACTGATTGGGGATGATCAGCCATGATCACATTGAATGGCGGTGCTGGCTCGAAGGGTTGAATGGCCTACTCCTGCACCTATTGTCTATTGTCTATTGTTAATGTAATTATTTTATTTCAAATTTTATGTCGAAGGGGGGGTCCAGTCGGCGGTTTTTCAGTGACCTGCTACGACTATGACAGTCGCCGAAAAAAATCACCCAAGTGGGACAGGCCCTTTAATGTTTCTCAGTTCGAAGATGCTTCGTCAGAACTTGGAAAATAAGTGTATTATGGTTCCAGGAGAGTGGGAGAGGAGGGTGCCTCTGACAGGGAAAAACTGGGGTGACCATGGAGATATATTTTATAAACTGGTTCAAAATCAGATACTGGTGCAAGTTTCTGCAACCTTTATAATGGCTGTCCCTGATTCTAATATAACGGGAGTTAACATGATGTCCGGAGACAGGGCTCAGCATCTCCCTGCCTCTAGGAGTGTTCAGTCAGTCTGACAGTGCAGGGAGTGCCATTCTGCCCACTGCAGCTGTGCTAGCTCTTTGCAAGGGTCACGCAAGTACAGGTCCACCGTCGGGTTCCGTATCACCCGTTTAGCCGGAACAACAGAGGCCAGGGTGTCGGAGCGCCGAGATGCCGGCCAGCACAGTCGACCGTGGGAACGGATCTGCCAATCGGCTGTGGAGGTCGAGATTGGTTGCCCCACCCAGACTAGGCACCACATTTTCAGGGGGACGTCCAGGGGGGATTTCAAGTGCTGCCGGACCACCAGTTGCCGGAAAATCGGCTATGGATCCGTAGTTATAAGGGACGGCACAGTAGCGCAGCTGGTAGAGCCGCTATCTCACAGCCCCAGAGACCTGGGTTCCATCCTGACCTCCGGTGCTGCCTGTGTGGAGTTTGCACGTTCTTCCTGTGACCGCGTGGATTTTCTCCGGGCGCTCCGGTTTCCTCCCACATTCTGGTTATCCTGTATCTGTACACTATGGACGGCTTGATTGTGATCATGTATAGTCTTTCCGCTGACTGGAGAGCCCCAACAAAAACGCTTTTCACTGTACCTCGGTACACGTGACAATAATAAACGAAGCTAAACTCAATACTCGATACGAATCGTCCGATCAGCAGAGAAGGTTATTGGCTGCAACCTTCCCTCCATCGACGAACTGTACACTGCAAGGGCCAGGAAGTGAGCGGGCAAGATCATCTCTGACCCCTCTCACCCTGGCTACAAACTCTTTGCATCACTTCCCTCTGGAAGGCGACTCCAGATTGTCAAAGCTGCCACAGCCACAGACATAAAAACAGCTTTTATCCACGAGTAGTTGCTCTGCTCAACAGCCAAAAATCTGTAGCCTCCTTTTGATCTGGTATTTTGTTGGTTCACTTGCTTGGTCAATGTTGTTTTTATCATTAATGTTTTATTATTATTAACGTTTAGTGTTTTCTGAGTCATTCGTAACTGTCACTGTATGTCTTGTTGTTACTTGTGGGCGGAGCACCAAGGCAAATTCCTTGTATGTGAATACTTGGCCAATAAACGTACTTACTTACTTGCGACTTGAGCCAGTGTATGTTCTACTTTGCTTTAACCCAGGTGATTTTTCTTTAAACTTGGCGCAGCCCTGTATGAACATGAGTTCCGCGATTTTGGCGCTGTTTAGAGGGGGCGGGTTTAAAACGCGATTTTTATTAGGCTGTTCCAATCGCAGATGTTCAGGACCAGTAAATCATTAACGAAAAACGCTGAAGGACCCGCTCGCAAAAGGTATTATTAGGGTAAACAACCTCGAAGTAATAGTAACCTACCTTTAAAATGGGGGTTTCTGGAACCACTCGCAGCCCCAGGGGTTATAAAGCATCCAATTAAAGGTATGTACCTTAGTTTTTACATTAAATGGGTGCATGGTATAGTTGCTGTATTCCAGTTATTATAGAGCCAGAGACCCCGGTTGGGCCTGACTACGGGTGCTGTCGGTACGTAGTTTTCACGGCATGACCGAGTGGGTTTTAATCCAGATCGATGGTTTCCTCCTAAACCCCAGCGCGTTCACAGGTAGGAACCCACTAGGAAAGCCTGATTTAAATGGGCATTTATTTACATAGCACAAGAATACTGGAAATTCCTCCCATTTGCGCTGGCCTACTAAACAATGTAAAGGCCCAGGACAAATAGGTCAGTGTGGGAATGGGAGGGGGAATTAAAGTGTGAATGATCTTTGGACACTAGGCTATTTTAGCTTGCTTTAATCTTTCCTTTAGAGATGGGCTTGGATGGACTATCCAAGATCCAGCGGCCCATTGTAATGTCGATCAAATCACATAGATCATCGAACAAGTATGCTAGTTTCCGTTATCCTACATTTGGAACCTACACATTTTTAAATTTACAGAAACATAGAAACATAGAAATTAGGTGCAGGAGTAGGCCATTCGGCCCTTCGAGCCTGCACCGCCATTTAATATGATCATGGTTGATCATCCAACTCAGTATCCCGTACGTGCCTTCTCTCCATACCCCCTGATCCCCTTGGCCACAAGGGCCACATCTAACTCCCTCTTAAATATAGCCAATGAACTGGCCTCAACTACCCTGTGGCAGAGAGTTCCAGAGATTCACCACTCTCTGTGTGAAAAAAGTTCTCCTCATCTCGGTTTTAAAGGATTTCCCCCTTATCCTTAAGCTGTGACCCCTTGTCCTGGACTTCCCCAACATCGGGAACAATCTTCCTGCATCTAGCCTGTCCAACCCCTTAAGAATTTTATAAGTTTCTCTAAGATCCCCTCTCAATCTCCTAAATTCTAGAGAGTTAATAAGGATGGTGATATAGTCTTTTCATAAGGGCGGTCCTGACATCCAGCGGTCAGTCTGGTGAACCTTCTCTGCACTGCTCTATGGAGCCATAACCCTGGTTCGATTTGGAGACACGGGTGCACGCAATACTACAGGTTTGCACGTTCTCCCCAAGACCCTATACAACTGCAGTAGAACCTCCCTGCTCCTATCCCCAACTCCTTTTACAATGAAAGCCAACATGCCATTCGCTTTCTTTACTGCCTGCTGCAACTGCATGCCTACCTTCAATGACTGGTGTACCATGACACCCAGGCGCTGGGCCTCACTCTGACAATGGAGGATCGGCCCCACCATTTAGGTAAGTAGTGTGGGAATGGGAGGGGGAGTTAAAATGGATATGATATGACATTTATGGACATTAAACGCATTGCCAAACTTTGCCCACTCACCCAGAGATCCAGCGTGGATGCAGTCTCCTTGCATCATCCTCACACCTCACACAGAGTGTCATCCGCAAACTTGGAGATATTGCCTAGTTTGATGTTATCCTACTAGTCACTGCCTGCCATACAAAAGGACCCGTTTACTCCTAATTTTGCCAGAAGCCAATTAATCTGCAATTCTGCACGTCTTTGAGATGTGGGCGGAAACCGGAGCACCCGGAGAAAACCCACGCGGTCACAGGGAGAACGTTCAAACTCCGCACAGACAGCACCCGAGATCAGGATCAAACCTGGGTCTCTGGTGCTGTGAGGCAGCAACTCTACCGCTGCACCACCGTGCCACCCTAAACCTCACCTATCCATGTTCTCCAGCGACGCTGCTTGACCCACTGAGTTACTCCAGCACTTTGTTCTTTTTTAAATTCCCGATTCTGAATTACTTTTTGTCAGCTGAAGTACAGAAATGCATGCGAGCCCGTTTCAGGATGGATTAATTGTCGACATTGCTGACTAAATCAACATTTGCCCCATAGGCCGTCCAAGCCTTCGAGCAGGCGAGCAACAAACTATGTTTGGAGAGAGCGTACCAGACCAACATCGAGTTTGTGGAAAATGTGGTACGTTGTGTGTGGCCTTTACAAAATGTTTTTGTTGTGAGTCAAGTGAATACCAATAGAAATGGAGTAAGATGTGAGAGGGAGTGGCCATGCTCAATAATGGAGGCCCTGTGGTTGTTGCCATGGATACGGGGATGAGCCATTGATAAGGCTCATCAATAGTGTGTGGACAAGTGGACAAAGCAGCATTATTTAGGGTAAACAACAGCCGACCAAACATTCCTCTCCATAATATGTAACCTGGCTTTGTAAGGCTTTATCAATCATTTTGGTTCTAGTTCTTGCTGGCCAATTTACCCAAATGTTGGCCAACTGAAAGGACTTAGTTTAGTGTAGTTTAGATTCACAGAGTGGAAACGGGCCCACAAGTCCGCGCCGACCAGCGATCCCCCCGCACCACACACACACACACACACACACACACACACACACACACACACACACACACACACACACACACACACACACACACACACACACACACACACACACACACACACACACACACACACACACACACACACACACGGACAATTTACAATTTTACCGAAGCCAATTAACCTACAAACCCGTACGTCTTGGGAGAGTGGGAGGAAACCAGAACTGCCGGAGAAAAGCCACGCAGTTCACGGGGAGAAAACGTACAAACTCCGCACAGACAGCACCCGCAGCCAGGATCGAACCTGGGTCTCTGGCGCCGTGAGGCAGCAACTCTACCGCTGCGCCACTGTGGACTTGACCTGTTAAATTATACTTTGTAGTTTATCGGGCCCTGGGGATTTATATAGAACAGTACAGCACAATGTTCGTGATGAAATTAAACTGATTTCATCTGTCTGCATGTGATCCATATCATGTTTAAACTCAGTGGCTGAACAGAAACTTGAACTGTTGTAACCCTGTGATTGCGAGGCTGATTCTCTACAGAATGAGCGACCCAGGCTGTAAACAGATTGAGGGATAAATCTTGGCGGGAACACTGTGGAACAATCTCCCATACACTGGGAGGTAAATGATTAACTCAACTCACACAGCCTGGCCCTCGGTACAACCGCATACCTTCAGTGCAGGAGCCGTTTCATGGTCTCCACTCTACAACAAGGCTACCACTTTAGTCAAAGATAGACACATAAAGCTGGAGAAACTCAGACAGCATCTCTGGAGAGAAGGAAACAGGTGACTCTAGTCGATACTCTTCTTCAGAAGTGTATCTGAGATCTCTGGTTTCCTCCCACACTCGAAACGTCACCCATTCCTTCTCTCCAGAGATGCTGCCTGGCCCGCTGAGTTACTCCAGATTTTTGTGTCTATCTTCGGTTTAAGCCAGTTCCTTCCGACACAATGACTTGAGTTTATTGTCACATGTACCGAGGTACAGTGGAAAGCTTTTTGTTGTGTCATGTGCTAACCAGTCAGAAAACACCACCTGATTACAATCGAGCCGTCCACAGTGTGCAGATACATGATAACGGAATAACATTTAGTGCAAGATAAATTCCAGTGAAGTCTGATTAAAGATAGTCCGATGAGGTAGTTGGTAGCTCAGCACTGCTTTCTAGCTGATGAGAGTTCAGTTCAGTTGCCTAATTACAGCTGGGAAGAAACTGTCCCTGAATCTGTAGGTGTGTGTTTTCACGTTTCTGTACCTCTTGCCCGATGGGAGAAGAGGGAGTGACCGGGGTGAGACTGGTCCTTGATGATGCTGCTGGCCTTGCCGAGGCAGCGTGAGGTGGAGATAGAGTCAATGGAAGGGAGGTTGGTTTGTGCGATGGTCTGGGCTGCGTCCACAATTCTCTGCAATTTCTTGCGGTCTTGGATGGAGCTGTTCCCAAACCAAGCTGTGCGTGTGATCTAGGTGATAAAATGCTAAGGCCTTCTGTGTTACTGTTTAGCTTAGCTGAGAGGTACGCTCGTGGAATGCAGGCCAGTTGGACAGCGAGCCGAGTGCCGGCCAGGGATCCCCACACACCATCCTACACACACAAGGTCAGTGTGTTTATCATTTACCAAGCCAATTGAGCTGCAGCACCTGTCCCAGCTGAGGGAGGGCGCGTACTGTCCGTCAGCAGCGGCCTCTACTTTGTAAAGGTCCGCCCACTTTCCAGAGTTTTTTGTTCTCCCGTGTTTTCAAACGTAGTTTTTCGTTATGAGTTGTTGGGGTCCGTGTGTGTGTCGTAGCGGTCGTTATGCCAGGGGGTACTCGGTGCATCAGGTAAGTCGGGGGGGGAAACATTTTAAAAATCTCCCCGCAGTAAAAAATGACCCCGAGTACCTTTTTTGGCATTACGAGGTTTCCGTTGTCGTTGGGGACCGCAACGAGGAGCGAGTTTCCAAACAGGAGAATTCGTGGACTCTGGTGAAAGTGGGACTCACCCTTAAAGCTGTGAGCTGCGCCTGTGAATGAGCTTCCGGAGCGGGTGGAGCGGTGGAGGTGAGCGCTGCTGCTGCTGCTGCTAGCTGCTGCGTACCGTACATTCGTCGGAGGCTCCAACGGCAGGTCTGTGGACGGCGGCACCGGGAGCCCGCGGCTCCCTGGAGGGAGACCGCTTTTCAGGGCTCCTGCAACGGCGACTTCCCCCGCCCGAGTTGCGGGGTTGAAGAGCTCCTGGAGCGGGGCCTGACATCACCGCCCCGCGCGGCTTGGAATGGCCGCGGGACTGCGAGCGCACGCCGGGGGCTCTAACAGCAAGACCCGGTGTGCGACCTCGCACCACCCGGGGTGGCTTAAATGGCCGCGGGACAATCGCCATCGCCAGCCGGGGGCTTTGACTTTGACACATCGGGGGGGGGGAAAGAGTGCAGTGGAGAGATAAGTGTTTTTGGCCTTCCATCACAATGATGTGATGGATGTTTATGTAAATTATGTTGTGTTGTTGTGTCTTGGGTCTATTTGTTTGTAATGTATGGCTGCAGAAACGGCATTTCGTTTGGACCTCAAGGGGTCCAAATGACAATTAAATGTATCTTGTATCTTGTATCTTGTCTTTGGAATGTGGGAGTAGACCGAAGATCTCGGCGAAAACCCACGCAGGTCACGGGGAGAACGTACAAACTCCGTACAGACAGCACCCGTAGTCAGGATCGAACCAGGGTCTCTGGCACTGTAAGGCAGCAACTCTACTGCTGTGCCACCGTGCCACCCTGGTTAGAGTTGGTGAGAGTTGTTGGTGACACACCGAATTTCCTAAGGGGTCTGAATTAGGTCCCGCTTTCACGACCTAATTCACAACCTCTGCCGAGTTTGCCCTTGATTCATACTCGCAGCCTGGTCGTCACGAGGTCGTAGGTAAGTCGTGATGCTAGTCGTAGGTGCTCGTGGCATCAAATAGGTCGGGGCGATTTTCTAGCCTGATGAAAAATGTCCACGAGTCAAAAAGGTCGTGAATTAGGTCGTGAAAGTGGGACAGGCCCTTAAACCTTCTAAGGAAGTCTAGGCGTAGGTGCGGGCTAAGGCCTTGTGTGTTACTGCGCGCTGAGATTTTGTGCGCTCTGTCTAATGCAGGGCCAGTTGGACAGCATGCTGAGTGATGCGGAGGGGAGACGGAAGTACCAGCAACGGGTCAGCGTGTTTATCGTGGGTTACCGGAGAGCGTGCGGGCTGAGGAAGCAGCTGCTCTCCCAGCTGAGTGAGGTACGTACGTGTCCGTCCATCGAAGACCATCGTTGCTTTGTAAAGGGCCCGTCCCACTTTCCAGAGTTATTCACGAATTCTCCCGAGTTTTCAAACGCGCAGAATGTTCGCTGACGAGTCCGCACTGAAGTCCGTGGATATATCGTAGCGGCAGGTTAGTGTGGGTGCTCGGTGCATGCAGGACAATAGGCTCCACTGCTTCGTTTTAGATTTGAGGTACAGCGCAAACAAAACCCTTTGGCCCACCGAGTCCGCACTGAGCAGCGATTCCCGTGCATTAACACTACCCTACACACACTAAGGGACAATTTTACATTTTATACCAAGCCAATTAACCAACAAACCTGCACGCCTTTGAGTGTGGGAGGAAATTGAAGATTTCGAAGAAGACCCACGCAGGTCACGGGAGTAACGTACAAACTCTGTACAGACGGCAAACGTAGTCAGGATCGAACCCGGCTCTCTGGTGGTGTAAGGCAGCAACTCAACCGCTGCGCCACCGTGCCGCCCTGGTCAATGCCCCCGAATCATCGGGGCAGACCCCCCCCTCTCCGATCCTCGCCTCCCTCCTGCCGTCACACCCAGCCGGTAGCACCCTCACTCCTGAAGGTTGTCAGTCTCACTCCAGAGAGTTAGGTGTCTAATCCCAGGTCTTGTGTCAAGCCGGAGTTATAGGGGAGTCTGAAGAAGGGTCTCGATTCCTTCTCTCCATAGATGCTGCCTGTCCCGCTGAGTTAATCCAGCATTTTGTGTCTATTACAGGGGGAGAGGTTAGTCCATTCAGCCCGTCTAGTCGGCTCCACCATTCAATCATGGCTGATCTATTTTTCCCTCTCAACCCCATTCTCCTGCCTTCTCCCCATAACCCATGGCGCCCATACTAATCAAGAACCTGTCCATCTCCGCCTTAAAAATACCCAATGACTTGGCCTCCACTGCCGTCTGTGGCAATGAATTCCACAGATTCACCACCCTCTGACTAAAGAAATTCCTCCTCATCTCCATTCTAATCCTCATCACTCTAATATTGGAGACAATAGACAATAGGTGCAGGAGTAGGCCCTTCAGCCCTTCGAGCTAGCACCGCCATTCAGTGCCATCATGGCTGATCATCCCCAATCAGTACTCTGGAGGGGAGGGGAAAGTGGGGGTGGGAGGCTCCTTTTATTCAGAGGCTGTGCCATCTGGTCCGAGACTCTCCCACTAGTGGAAACATCCTCTCCACATCCACTCCATCTGTAGTTGTGGATTCTCTGTGAATGTCCACAAGGGTGTGGGCAGGGGGTCAGTGCTGGGGTAATGAGGTCGATGCCATTTTGTTTTGTGGTCTGTTGTCCAGGTGACTGATGCATTATGGTCGGCTGAGCAAGGAATACTGAAGCTGGCCGATCTCAGCAAAGAAATTAAGAAATTCAACAGCAGTGCAGCAGTGACGAAAGACACCAAGGGGTACGTTCTCATATTTCGCTTGGGCCCAAATATCTTATATAAGATCTTTCACTTCTCCAATTTCAGGTAGTCCCTACTTTCTCCTCCCCTTCCCAGCTCTCCCACAGCCCACAGTCTCCGCCTCTTCCTTTCTTCTTCCCGCCCCCACCCTCACATCAGTCTGAAGAAGGGTCTCGACCCGAAACGTCGCCTATTTCCTTCGTTCCATAGATGTTGCCTCACCCGCTGAGTTTCGCCAGCATTTTGTCTACCTTCGATTTTTCAGCATCTGCAGTTCCTTCTTAAACATGGGGTAGGTTTAGTTTAGTTTAGTTTCATTTAATTTAGTTTAGTTTAGCTTTAGTTCAGTTCGGTTTAATTCAGTTTTGTTTTGTTTGGAGATACAGCGCAGAAACAGGCCCTTCAGCCCACCGAGTCCACGCCGACCAGCGATCCCCGCACACTAACGCTTTCCTACACACACTGGGGACAATTTACAATTTTACCAAGCCAATTAACCTACAAACCAGTACGTCTTTGGAATGTGGGAGGAAACCCGGGGCACCTGGAGAAAACCCACACAGGTCACGGGAAGAACGGACAAACTCCATACAGGCAGCACCCAGAGTCTGGATCGCACCTGGGACCCTGGCTCTGTGAGGCAGCAACTCTACCGATGCGCCCTCTTTTGCTTTGGGTCAAATTGGATCAGATCATTGAGATGCAGCAGCCAGCACCGTTCTGTTTAGTTTAGCTTTAGAGATGGGGCATGGAAACAGGCCCTTCAACCCATCGAGTCCCTGCCGACCACCCATTCACACTAGTTCTATGTTATCCCACTTTCTCACCCTTTCCTTACTCACTAGGGTAGGGAAAACTGTGTAGGAAGGAATTGCAGATGCTGGTTTACACCCAATGCTGGAATAACTCAGCGGGTCAGGTCTGATGAAGGGTTCCCGCCCAAAACATCACCTATTTGTTTTCTCAAGAGATGCTGCCTGACCCGCTCAGTTACAGCACTCCAGTGTTTATCCTCCCCTTAACCTACAAACCCGCACGTCTTTGGGGTGTGGAAGGAAACCGGAGTAGCTGGAGGAAAGCCACGCAGTCACAGGGAGGACGTGCAAACTCCACACAGACAGCATCCGAGGTCGGGATTGAACCCGGGTCTCTGGCGCGGTGAGGCAGCGGCTCTACCTGCTGCGCCACTGTGCTGCTGTACATTCTGCCTGATGTTTACTGGCCGGATGGTTTGGCGTTGAGCTCCCTCCATGACGATGGCCATTTGGCCCGCATCCCTCTAAACCTATTCTATCCATGTACCTATCCAGATGTTTTGTTAAGTGTTGTGATAGTTGCTGCCTCAACTACCTTCTCCGGCAGCTTGTTCCATTCACCCACCACCCTGTACTTTAGCTTAGTTTAGTTTGGTTACAGCGTGGAAACAAGCCCTTCAGCCCACCGGGTCCGCGCCGACCAGTGACCCCCGCACATTAACACTATCCTACACACGCACACATACACGGGACAATTTTTTTTTAACATTTACCAAGCCAGCTTACCTACAAACCTGTACGTCTTTGGAGTGTGGGAGAAAACCGAAGATCTTGGAGAAAAGTCACGGGCAGAACGTGCAAACTCCGTACAGACAGCACCCGTAGTCGGGATCGAACCTGGGTCTCCGGCGCTGCAAGCGCTGTAAGGCAGCAACTCTACTGCTGTGCCACCAGGGCCGCCCTTAGATGTGTGTGTGTTGGGTCACGTTCCTTGTGTTTGCTTCCATTTAGAAGTCGGAAGAAGCTGGAAAAGTCCATAAACCAGGCCAAGGAAAACATCTCACAGCTGAGGCAGAAACTGAAGGAGGCCCAGAATGGTAAGGAGATAGGGAACGGGTCCTGAGTTTGGGCAGCTTACAGCCCAGTGGTATGAATATCGGCTTCTCTAATCTCTAGTATACTGCGTGAGTGTGTACTATATAATATACTGTACACTGTGTGACTGCGTACATAACCATGTCGTTAACACAGAGCTGGAGACCAAGGACAGGGCGTTGGCGGAGCTGCTGAGGCAGACTCAGGGCAGTCAGCTACAGAACCAGCTGCTCCAGAGTCAACTGGATATCGTGCAGGTACGTGGCAGTAATGGGGCTTTTACACGGGCACATGGCCATGCAGGGCAGCCAGACGAGATGAGTTTACATTGGCAGCAGGTACGGCGCGGACGAGGTGGGCCGCAGGGCCGACTTCCTCTAAACTAGAAGCTAAAAGTTCTGACTCACTGCTCCTCCACACCCAGAGATCCATCCGAAATTTGAGCCAGGACTATGAAGGGCAGAAGAAGCTTCTGGAAGAGGAAGTGAGGCGTCAGCAGGCCCGTGTCGAAGAGTTGGAGAGCGCGGTGAGAGAAGGCCCGCTGCTGGAGCAGGAACATGGCGGCCAGCTACCAGGGGCTCGTTGCCAGGCAACGGAGTCGCCACGACAACTGAAGGTAAACCCAAGTGAGCTGTAAAATGTACAACCAATGAAAACCCATCCATCCGCCTGTGACCAAGCGATTATTGTTGATTATTGGCGGTGCTGGCTCGAAGGGCCGAATGGCCTACTCCTGCACCTATTTCCTATGTAAGAAATGATACGATAAGATGCGCTGCCTCAAAAAGGCTGGCAGTATCATCAAGGACCCACACCATCCTGGCCACACACTCATCTCCCTGCTACTTTCAGGTAGAAGGTACAGGATCCTGAAGACTGTAACAACCAGGTTCAGGAATAGCTACTTCCCCACAGCCATCAGGCTATTAAACCTGGCTCGGACAAAACTCTGAACATTAATAGCCCATTATCTGTTATTTGCACTTTATCAGTTTATTTATTCATGTGTGTATATATTTATACAATGATATATGGACACACTGATCTGTTCTGTATTCATGCCTTCTATACTCTGTTGTGCTGAAGCAAAGCAAGAATTTAATTGTCCTATCAGGGACACACGACAATAAACTCACTTGAGTCTTGAATCTTGATACGTTAGAACATTATTAATCTGCCGACAGTTATAACTCACAAAATACATGACACATGGAATTAAAGTGACGAATTGAAAGGATAGGGGATGTGCAAAGATTGGGGGGGGGGGGGGGGGGGGTTGGGGGGGGGTCAGTCTGAGTCTACCCCACGACAGAAGGGGGAGGAGTTGTACAGTTTGATAGCCACAGGGAAGAAGGATCTCCTGTGGCGTTCTGTGCTGCATCTTGGTGGAACCAGTCTGTTGCTGAAGGTGCTCCTCAGGTTGACCAGTGTCAAGGTAGAGTGAAAGGCTTTGTCTTGTGTGCTGTCCAGACAGGTCAGATAACACTACAATAAATACATTCAAGAAACTCTAGTACAATTGGTGGAGCGATAGGGAAGATATGGAGTGCAGAATATAGTTCTCAGCAATGTAGCCCATCAGTTTTTTTGGCCTTCCATCGCAGCGATGTGATGGATGTTTATGTAAATTATGTTGTGTCATGGGTCTATTTGTTTGTAATGTATGGCTGCAGAAACGGCATTTCGTTTGGACCTCAAGGGGTCCAAATGACAATTAAATTGAATCTTGAATCAGTTCCTGGGACAAAGTCCAATGTCCGTAATGGGGTAGAGGTGAATCGGACAGCACCCTAGACAATAGACAATAGGAGCAGGAGTAGGCAATTCGGCCCTTCGAGCCAGCACCGCCATTCAAGGTGATCATGGCTGATCATCCACAATCAGTACCCCGTTCCTGCCTTCTCCTCATATCCCCTGACTCCGCCATCTTTAAGAGCCCTATCTAGCTCTCTCTTGAAAGCATCCAGAGAACCGGCCGGCCTCCACCGCCCTCTGACTCAGACTCACCACTCTCTGTGTGAAAAAGTGTTGCCTCGTCTCCGTTCTAAATGGCTTGCCCCTTATTCTTAAACTGTGGCCCTAGCTTATGGAAGGATCATTCAGAAACCAGATAACAGAGGGGAAGAGGCTGTTTTTGAGTCTGGTGGTGCGCGCCTTCGAGTTTCTGTACCTTCTGCCGGGCGGGAGCAGGGAGAAGAAGGAATGACCGGGGTGGGACAAGGTTTTGATTACATTGGCTGTTTTTCCGAGGCAGCGTGAAGTGTCGATGGAGTCAGTGGTAGGAAGTCTGTTCTGTATGATGCACTGGGCTACATCACGACTCTCGGTAATTTCCTGCAGTCTTGGGCAGAGCTGTTCCCCGCCCAATCTGTGATGCAGATGGTCTGAAGAGGTGTTGCAACCCGAAACGTCACCTGTCCATGTTCTCCAGAGATGCTGCCCTATCTATGATCAGCTCCAGAGACAAAGACCAATGTCCGCATTGTGATAGAGGTGGGTCGGACAGCACCTTAGCTACGATGAGTGCTTGGGGTTTGGGGGAAGAGTGTAGCAACTGCAGGGATCAGAGAGTTAAGGTAGAGACGAAGTGCTGGAGTAACTCAGCGGGTCAGGCAGCATCTCTGGAGAAAAGGAATACGTGACGTAGGAAACATATAAGATTATCAAGGGTTTGGACACGCTAGAGGCAGGAAACATGTTGCCGATGTTGGGGGAGTCCGGAACCAGGGGCCGCAGTTTAAGAATAAGGGGTAAGCCATTTAGAACGGAGACGAGGAAACACAGAGGGTGGTGAGTCTGTGGAATTCTCTGCCTCAGAGGGCGGTGGAGGCCGGTTCTCTGGATGCTTTCAAGAGAGAGGGCTCTTAAAGATAGCGGAGTCAGGGGATATGTGGAGAAGGCAGGAACGGGGTACTGATAGGGATTGATCAGCCATGATCACATTGAATGGCGGTGCTGGCTCGAAAGGCCGATTTGCCTACTCCTGCACCTATTGTCTATTGTCTATAGAGTCGAGATCCTTCTTCAGAGCAAGGGACTCGTTTGCTTAACGTTCACTCTGAAGTGTCTTCTTCTCCCCTCTTGCCCAAGAATGAGATTGACCAACATCCTGGGGAAGAGCCTGAAGGAGAGGTGTTGGCCGGGGATGTGGAGGAAGAGGAGAGAGGAGCTGCCGCTGTTGCAAGCGACCAGGAGGAGGAAGCTCCCGAGCTGCTGGAGGACCCTCTGGAGGACCTGCTGGAGGATGCTCAAACTCAGACCCACGGCATTGGATGGGACGGCCAGGTAGGAGGGTGGCAGCGCGCACACCCAGGCGAGCGCACGGCCTGCAGAGGTCCCTTTGCCCCGTATTCCCTCCCTTTCATTCCACTGAGGTCCATCTAAACATGGGATGGAACTCAATGAATTTGAATGATCTGAAGTAGGGTCTCGACTGTGTCATGCTGCCTGTCCCGCTGAGTTACTCCAGCTTTTTGTATCTATCTTCGGATTAAACCAGCATTCCTACACACTCATTCCATGTAAAATTGTCCCCAGTGTGTGTAACATAACGTTAATGTGCGGGGATCGCTGGTCGGCGCGGGCTCGGTGGGTCAAAGGGCTTGTTTCCGCGCAGTATCTCTAAACTAAATTTAACAATCCAGGGTCAGCTTTTGAGTGGGAAGCTGGCCCCAACAGCGGGAGGTCACTTCACTCCAGCGCCTGGATCACTGTGAGGTGCTGAGGTACAGTGCCACTGTGCAGGAGTAGGCCATTCGGTCCTCTGAGCCAGCACCGCCATTCAATACGATCAAGGCTGATCATCCTGAATCAGTAGGAAAGAACTGCAGATGCTGGTTTAAATCGCAGATAGGCTGGAGTAACTCAGCGGGACGGGCAGCATCTCTGGAGGGAAGGAATGGGTGACGTTTCGGGTCGAGACCCTTCTTCAAGTCAGGCAGTGGGCAGTACAGAGATAAAATGTGGTCGGAGACAGTAAGACTGGTGGGAGAACTGGGAAGAGGATGGATGGAGAGAGAGGGAAAGCAAGGGCTACTAGAAGTTAATGAAGTCAATGTTCATACCGCTGGGTTGTAAGCTGCCCAAGCGAAATATGAGGTGCTGTTCCTCCAATTTGCGATGGGCCTCACTCTGACAGTGGAGGAGGCCCAGGACAGAAAGGTCAGTGTGGGAATGGGAGGGGGAGTTAAAGTGTTGAGCAACCAAAATCATTCCCCCCCCACTCCCACCGTTCATGCTATCTCCCATATCCCGTGATTCCGTTTGCCCTGAGAACTCTATGTAACAACATTGGTTCTGTGCTACTATACAGGGTGACGTGGCCGAGCTGAAGATGAAAGTGGATCAACATGTCATCACTCTCCAGGAAGCACAGAGAGGTACAAGCTCCACCCCACTTCCTGTACGTTCTCCCTGTGACCACGTGGGTTTCCTCCGGGTGCTCTGGTTTCCTCCTACATCCCAAAGACGGTGCTTTGTGGGCAGGTTTATTGGCCCCCTGTAAATTGCCGCCTAGTTTAAATCCCCAGAGTAAGTGTAGCGATAACAACAGCAGAGAGGGCCACGGGGGAACTTAGATCTCAAGAGGGGCTTCAGGAGAATCGTGGTCAAGAGGAGGACATGTCGCCCGGGACAGTGACCTAGAGGTGCTCCCTTAGAGCTCCAAAGACGCAGAGTTTGTACGCTCTCCCCGTGACCTGCGTGGGTTTACACCAAGAAGCTGCGGTTTTCTCCCACCCTCCACCGACATACAGGTGTGTAGGCTAATTGGCTTGGTATACGTCTAAATTATCCCTAGTGTGTGTCGGAGAGTGTTACACCCTGTCCCACGGTACGAGTTCATTACAAGAGCTCTCCCGAGTTTTCCCTGATTCGAACTCGGAGATTTACGGTAATGGCCACTCGTCGGTACTCGGGGCTCTCGTGGACATTTTTCAACCTGTTGAAAAATCTTCACGAGTCTTCCCGTGCTTACCTCCCATTAGTGTGTCTTCCCGAGTACCTGCCGTTAGTGTTACGAGCCGCTAAGAGACGTCCACAAGGTCCGACGTACCCCCCTACGTACATTCTCTGTGCTTACCACGAGTTTGATTTTTTTAAAACTCGGGAGAGCTCTTGGAATGAACTCGTACCGTGGGACAGGGCTATTAGGGGCGGGGATCGCTGGTCGGCGCGGGCTCGGTGGGCCAAAGGGCCTGTTTCCCCCGCTGCATCTTCAGAACTATAATACACCGGGAGAAAAGCCACGTGGTCACAGGGAGCCGGTGCAAACTCCACATGGACAGAGATGAAGAGGAATTTCTTTAGCCAGAGGGCGGTGAATCTGTGGAATTCATTGCCGCAGACGGATATGGAGGCCAAGTCATTGGGTATTTTAAAAGTGGAGATTGACAGGTTCTTGATTAGTAAGGGCATCAATGGTTATGGGGAGAAGGCAGGAGAATGGGGTTGAGAGGGAAAAATAGATCAGCCATGATTGAATGGTGGAGTAGACTCGATGGGCCGAATGTCCTAATTCTGCTCCTATAACTTATAATATTATCATCTCGTACTCACAAGTCTATACAGTGACTTTAAAGATATTAAAGGCTTTAAGGAAGCCATCTTGTAGAGTTATAGTAATTCAGCAGGGAAACAGGCCCTTCGGCCCAAACCATCCCTGCTAACCAAGATGCCTCATCTAAGCTAGTCCCACGTGCCGATATTTATAACCATATAACCATATATAACAACTACAGGCCATCTCGGCCCTACAAGTCCATGCCGAACAATTATTTCCCCCTAGTCCCATCTACCTGCACTTAGATCATAATCCTCCATTCCTTTCCCATCCATACACCTATCCAATTTATTTATTTATTTATTTTTTTAATTTTAATTTTTTAATTTTTTTATTTTTTAATTAAATTTTTTTTTTTTTAATTAAAAATGTTTTTTTTTAATCCCATATCACTCTAAACCTTTGCTATTCATGTAGCTGTCCATATGTATTTTAAATGTTGTTACAGTACCTGCCTCAAATACCTCCTCTGGCAGCTCGTTCCATGTACCTGCTACTCTTTGAGTGAGAAAAATTGCTCCTCAAATTCCCATTAAATCTTACCCTTCTCATCCTAAACCGATGCCCTCTGGTTCTTGATTCCCTTACCCTGCATAAAAGACTCTGCACATGCACCCCATCTATTCCACTCATGACTTTGTACGCCTCTATAAGATCACCCCTCATACCCCTGCGCTCCAAGGAATAATGTCCTTGCCTGCCCAACCTCTTCCGACAGCTCGGGCCCTCAAGAGCTGGCCACATCAGTGAATCATTCCATTGTGATAGGCCTCATGTGGTGAATGCAATAGGCCTTTTCCACATTTATATAATTCATCGTTTATGTAATTAACCACATAAACAGCGGTAGAGTTGCTGCCCCACAGCGCCAGAGACCCGGGTTCGATCCTGACTACGGGTGCTGTCTGTACGGAGTTTGTACGTTCTCCCCGTGACCTGCGTGGGTTTTCTCCGGGTGCTCTGGTTTCCTCCCACACTCCAAAGACGTACAGGTTTGTAGGTTTATTGCCTTCGTTAAAAGAAACTGCAGACGGTAAAATGGCTTGGGTAAAATAGTAATTTGACCAAAGTGTGCAGGATAATGTTAGTGTAGGGGGATCGCGGGTTGGCACCGACTTGGTGGGCCGAAGGGCCTGTTTCCGCTGTGTATCTCTAAACCAACCTCAACTAATACTTTGAGGCAGGAGGTTTATCTGGCGGAAGTAGAGAGAATGAATTTATGCAGAGTAAAAGAAGGGTCCCGACCCAAATCATCGCCTATCCATGTTCTCCAGGGATGCTGCCTGACCCTCCGAGTCACTCCAGCATTTTGTTTGGTGAACCAGCATCCACAGTTCCTCGTTTCTCCAACGTAATTTTCCTCTCCCCCCTCGGGTTTGTGTAGAACTTCTACTGATTCAAGGCCAAGAGTTGGATGATGTTCGAGAGGTCCATCAGATGGAGACGAGGCGACTGCGAGACCAACATCAGAGGCAGAGGAGGCATCTCCAGGTGAGGGTCCACCCTGGCTCCAGTGGTGAGAGGTTCCTGTCACCGCCCGCCTGTACCTGGTTCGAATCCCGCCACGGCAACTAATTTCAAATAGTTCAATAAAATCTAAAATTATAAAATAAAGGGCCTGTCCCACTTGGGCGACCTAATCCGCGATTTTTGGCGAGTTTGCCCTCGACTCATACTCCCAGCATGGTCGACACGTGGTCGTAGGAGGTCTTTGTAACTCTCCTTCATGCTCGAGAGTGGCCACCGCATACTCGAGGCCTCAGCTAGGTCGCGGCGTATTTTTCAATATGTTAAAAAATACCCACGGGTAAAAAAGGTCGCCATGGAAAAAATCGATACTTTTTTACTCGTAGGTTTAGTTGTAGTAGGTCGGCATGTTAGTCGTAGGTAATCGAGGGTAGTCGAAGGTAGTCGTAGATAGTTTTTATCAAAGTCGAAGGGAGGTCGAAGGTGATCGAAGGAGGTCGTCTTCACTCTCCACTATTCAGTGTCCAATTTTCCCGCAGTTAGTCGAAGCTAGTCTTCAACATAGTTGAAGGAGGTCTTCAACATGTCATTTTTTCAAACTCTTCTAAACTCACCAATTAGGTCGCCCAAGTGGGACAGCCCCTTTAGTATTGATAATGTTAACCGTCAAACCACAGTTTTGGGCGGCACAATGGCGCAGCGGGCAGAGTTGCTGCCTCACGGAGCCAGAGACCCGGGTTTGATCCTGACCTCGGGTGCTGTCTGTGTGGAGTTTGCACGTTCTCCCCGTGACCCGCGTGGGTTTTCTCCGGGTGCTCCGGTTTCCTCCAACGTCCCAAATATACGTGCGGGTTTGTCGGTTCATTGGCTTCTGTAAATTGCCTCCCAGCGTGTAGGGGGTGGATGAGAATGCGGGATAACAAAGAACTAGTGTGAGCGTGTGATCGATGGTCGGCGTGGACTTGATGGGCCGAAGGGCCTGTTTCCGTGCCATATCTCCAACCTAAACTAAATGAGTCATTACCTCAAAAAGGTGGCTCCTATCCTCTAGGATGCTGACCATTCCCATCAGGCAGGAGGTACAGAAGGAAGCCTGAGGTCAGGATCGAACCTGTGTCACTGGAGCTGTGAGGCAGCAGTGACGATGGTGGATCACTGGGGTTCAGATCCAACTGTGCCGATGAGCACTAAGACCCATGCGGACACCTCTCGTGTAGCATTGAGGCAGCGCAGCCCCATCAAAGGTGTTAACGTTATGAAGAGACCTTAAGCAATGGGCAGGCTTGTCCCCATAGAGTCATCGAGAGCCATGGAGAATGGAAACCCCATTGCCCAATAGACCAACATGCCCCATCTACACTAGTCCCACCTGCCTGCGTTTGGCCCATATCCCTCTATCCATGTACATGCCCAAACTTTTTTTTAAACGTTGCCTCAACTACCTCCTCCGATAGCTCATCCCAAATGTCTACCACCCTTTGTGTAAAAATGTTGCCCCTCAGGTTCCTATCAAATCTTCCCCCCCGCCCTCACCTTAAACCTATGTCCTCTTGTTCCTGATTCCCTGACTCTGGGTAAAAAAACTTTGCATTACCTTATTTATTCCTCTAAAAGCCCTGTCCCACTTTACGAGCTCATTCCAAGAGCTCTCCCGAGTTTGCCCTGATTCGAACTCGGAGATTTACTGTAATGGCCACTCGTCGGTACTCGGGGCTCTCGTGGACATTTTTCATCATGTTGAAAAATCTTCACGAGTCTTCCCGTGCTTACCTGCCGTTAGCGAGTCTTCCCGAGTACCTGCCGTTAGCGTTACGAGCCGCTAAGAGACGTCCAAGAGCTCCGACGTACCCGCTACGTACATTCTCCGTGCTTACCACGAGTTTGATTTTTTTAAAACTCGGGAGAGCTCTTGAATCACCTCGTACAGTGGGACAGGGCTACTACTGCTCTTATGCACCTCTATAAGAACCCCCTCATCCTCCTGCGCTCCAAGGAATAACATCGTGTTTCACAAATGCTCTGTAGATGTTTCCATGCCACCATTTGAGGTTTTCTCAATATCTGAGCCCTATCTATCCATTAAACCGCAGAACAAAGTTGGATCATCCAATGCTGAAGCAGGGAACTGCAGCTGCTGGATTACAAAATAAAACACAATGTACTGGAGTAACTCAGCGGGTCAGGCAGCATCTCTGGGGAACATGGATAGGTGACGTTTTGGGTCGGTCATCTCACCATGTTCTCAGAGATGTTGCCTGACCCGCTGAGTTACTCCAGCACTTTGTGTTTCAGTGATACAGCATGGAAACAGGCCCCTCAGCCCACAGAGTCCGCGCCGACCAGCGATCACCCCGTACACTAGCTCCGTCCGACACACACGAGGGACAATTTACAATTAACCTACAAACCTGCACGTCTTTGGAGTGTGGGAGGAAACCGTAGGCCCTGGAGAAAACCCACACGACCTGCAAACTCCGTACAGACAGCACCCGTAGTCAGGATCGAACCCGGGTCACTGGCGCAGTGAGGCAGCAACTCTACCGCTGCGCCACCGTTTCACACGCATGTCCCGTTTGTTCCCCAGGTTGGTGAAGCAGACGGCTGGGAGGAGGTGGACTGGATGAGTGAGGAGCTGATGAACAGTGACATCGATTCAGAACAAGACTCCACTAACAAGGAGCACAACCCGCTTTCCCCTGCCACAGTGAGAGAATTTCACAGATTCACAACACGCTGGGTGAAAAAGTGTTTCCTCATCTCAGTCCTAAATGGCCTCACCCCTTATTCTTAAACTGTGGTCTCCCCCAACACAGGGACCATTTTTCCTGCCTCTAGCCTGTCCAATCCTTTAAGAATGTTATACGTTTCCTTCCCATAGCTGGGCAATCAGAGCTGCACATGATACACCAAGTGTGGTCTTGGCCACATCATGTTCAGTTGTAGCAAGATGACCCAACTCTTGTGCTTAAACCAAGGAATACAGACGCCTTCTTGACCATCTTGTCCCCCCGTACCTTAAGCCCCATTCTGGTCACCATTCGTATTTCCCTCTCTCTCCCTGGCACCTTGTCCAGGGTCTAACAACGAGGAACTGCGGACAATGCCTAAAGGGCCTGTCCCACTTGGCCGTCATTTGTGCGCCATTAACGCGACCTCCAAAAATGTGGTAGTTGCGTTGTGACGCAGGGTAGTGTGTGGGTCGCGCGGGACGGGCGCATGGAGAGGCGGGGAGGGGTGTGGAGTTGCGCACGGTATCACGCGGCGCTCCTGGTTTTCATGCTGAACGAAATCCTCGCGCGCTACCTGCGTGACGTATAGCGTACGCACGTTGATGTATCGCGGACGCACGTTGATGTATCGCGGACGCACGTTGATGTATCTGATGTATCGCGTACACACGCTGATGTATCGCGTACGCACGTTGATGTATCGCGTACACACGCTGATGTATCGTGTACGCACGTTGATGTATCGCGGGCGCACGTTGATGTATCGTGTACGCACGTTGATGTATCGCGTACGCACGTTGATGTATCGCGTACACACGTTGATGTATCGCGGGCGCACGTTGATGTATCGCGGACGCACGTTGATGTACCGCCTACACACGTTGATGTATCGCGTACACACGTTGATGTATCGCGTACACACGTTGATGTATCGCGTACACACGTTGATGTATCGCGGACGCACGCTGACGCATTGGTGTCGCACCCTGCGTCCCGACGTCTCACATGTATCGCGTGGTGACGCCTGGTTACGTCACCGTGCATAACCACGTGTCGCTGTGCGCTGCGGGGTATTCTAATAACACCACGTGCACCAGACGGCGTGACGAACCGTGATTTGTGCGCGACGTTGCTCGTAACGACACGTCGGCCTATTTTGCATATGAGGCGCAAATGACAGCCAAGTGGGACAGGCCAGGCCCTTTACACCAAAGATAGACACAAAGTGCTAGAGCAACTCCACACAGACAGCACCGGTAGTCAGGATCTAGCCCGGGTCTCCGGCGCTGTGAGGCAGCAACTCTACCGCTGCACCACCCTGCCCTCCCGATGTTATTTAATGCCATTCCAATCAGTTGATATTGACGTTGATGTCAAGCATTGGCATCTCACGGGCGTGACGCTGGGCTGCAGTGCCACTTGTAAGCCAGCTTTTGGTTTGGTGCAGGAGACCGGGGTGTCTGATGAGCCGGGCAGGAGCCAGAGTCGGGGGAGCTCCCGTCAGTCATCCCGTGCCCCGACACCGCGAGATGAAGGCACGTCCCTGGAGAACTTGCTGCCGCTGCAAAGCGAAGACTCGCCGCGAGTGGTGACTGGAGATCACGGTGAGTGTGTCAACCCTGTACCCACTTTGCCCAGTCACGTCTGTGACAACGGGTAGCTGTATCAATCGAATCAAATTTACACCCTTGATACTTCATTATTAAATGAGGCGCAAATAACGCCCAAGTGGGACAGGCCCTTAACTTTCATGATTCAGCAACGAATTAACCTTTGTCATCGGTATTGTGGTTTTAATTGTTCCTGAAATTAGTAATCCAACAAATGTGTATTTTACCACAGGAACTCCAGAAAGAAGCCAATGGCAGTTTGGGTCGGGGGGTGATGGAGTGGTGTTGCCGGCAGTGACGGAGCACGAGGTCACGGCGTTTGAGCCCACGTCTGAGGGAGGGGGTTTGGAGACCACCCAGAGCTCCCCCTCTCCTCCTACACCCTGTGTTGATGTGTCTGCACTGGCAGTAGTGGACATGCGGTGTGACAAAGGCACTCAGGTGAGGCTTCTTGCTTCTGATATTAGACGGGCAGGTCACCTGGATGATTGTCCAAGGGCGGCTTGGTGGCACAGCAGTAGAGTTCCTGCCTCACAGCGCCAGTGACCCGAGTTCAATCCTGTCCACGGGTGCTGTCTGTGCGGAGTTTGCACGTTTCCCCCCGTGACCTGCGTGTGTTTTTTCCGGGACATCCGGTTTCCTCCCACACTCCAAAGACGTACAGGTCTGTAGGTTGAAGGAAGGAACTGCAGATGCTGGTTTAAACCGAAGATAGACACAAGATGCTGGAGTAACTCAGCGGGCACAGGCAGCATCTCTGCTTGTCCCACTGAGTTACTCCAGCATTTGTGTCTATCTTCAGGTGTGAAGGTTAATTGGCTCTTGGTATAGATGTAAATTGTCCCTCGTGTGTGTGGGATAGTGTTAATATGCTGGGATCGCTGGTCAGCACGGACTCAGGGGGCCGAAGGGCCTGTATCTGTGCTGTATCTCTGAACTAAGCGAAACTATAGACCCTGACAGTCCTGTCAGGTGGGGCAGAGGTTCACTTGCCTCTCTTACAGCCAGGAGACCCAGATTATCCGCAGTGAGAGAGGAAAGGGCTGGGTGTCCAGTTAATGTGGAGTCTAGCTGTTGTGAGATCTCCCATTCATACTGAGCTTTTAAAAGTGCCCTTTAAGTTGTTTGACTGAACTAGTTTGATTAATACGGGTGTCAGAGGTTATGGGGAGAAGGCAGGAGAATGGGGTGAGGAGGGAAAGATAGATCAGCCATGATTGAATGGTGGAGTAAACTCCATGGGCCGAATGGCCTAATTCTGCTCCAATCACTTATGATCTTTTAAATTTTCATTTGTTTTTAATCCCAAGTCTGATGTTAATAAAATTAGCCTAAGCCTTTCACAAACTTAGTTTAGTTTAGTTTTGAGATACAGCACGGAAACAGGCCCTTCGGCCCACCGAGTCCGCGCCGACCAGCGATCCCCGCACAATAACACTATCATACACACACCAGGGACAATTTGCAATTTTACAGTAGACAATTAACTTAGAAACATAGAAACATAGAAAATAGGTGCAGGAGTAGGCCATTCAGCCCTTCGAGCCTGCACCGCCATTCAATATGATAATGGCTGATCACCCAACTCAGTATCCCGTACCTGCCCTCTCTCCATACCCCCTGATCCCTTTAGTCACAAGGGCCACATCTAACTCCCTCTTAAATATAGCCAATGAACTGGCCTCAACTACCTTCTGTGGCAGAGAGTTCCAGAGATTCACCACTCTCTGTGTGAAAAATGATTTTCTCATCTCGGTCCTAAAGGATTTTCTCTCTATCCTTAAGCTGTGACCCCTTGTCCTGGATTTCCCCAACATCGGGAACAATCTTCCTGCATCTAGCCTGTCCAACCCCTTAAGAATTTTGTAAGTTTCTATAAGATCCCCCCTCATTCTCTTAAATTCTAGCAAGTACAAGCCGAGTCTATCCAGTCTTTCTTCAAATGAAACTCCTGACATCCCAGGAATCAGTCTGGTGAATCTTCTCTGTACTCCCTCTATGGCAATAATGTCTTTCCTCAGATTTGGAGACCAAAACTGTACGCAATACTCCAGGTATGGTCTCACCAAGACCCTTGTACAACTGCAGTAGAACCTCCCTGCTCCTATACTCAAATCCTTTTGCTATGAATGCTACATACCATTCGCTTTCTTCACTGCCTGCTGCACCTGCATGTCTACTTTCAATGACTGGTGTACCATGACACCCAGGTCTCGCTGCATCTCCCCTTTTCCTAATCGGCCACCATTTAGATAATTAACCTGCAAACCTGTACGTCTTTGGAGTGTGGGAGGAAACCGGAGCTCCCGGGGAAAACCCACACAGGTTACGGAAGAACGTACAAACTCGTACCTTGTCTCTGACGCTGTGAGTGCAGCGTAGGTTCACCAGGTTAATTCCCGGGATGGCGGGACTGTCAAATGTTAATAGAATGGAGCGGCTGGGCTTGTACACTCTGGAATTTAGAATGATGAGAGCCAACCTTATTGAAACAAATAAGATTATTAAGGGCTTGGACACGCTAGAGGCAAGAAACATGTTCCCGATGTTTGGGGGAGTCCAGAACCAGGGGCCACAGCTTAAGAATAAGGCGTAGGCCATTTAGAACGGAGACGAGGAAACACTTTTTCACACAGAGGGTTGTGAATCTGTGGAATTCTCTGGATGCTTTCACGAGAGAGTTAGATAGAGCTCTTAAAGATAGCAGAGTCAGGGGATATGGGGAGAAGGCAGGAATGGGGTACTGATTGTGGATGATCAGCCATGATCACATTGAATGGCGGTGCTAGCTCGAAGGGCCGAATGGCCTCCTCCTGCACCTATTGTCCCGACCGCTGTGCCACCGAGCCGCAACTAATGAAATGATTATAAAAGGTTTTAGTGCCACTGATTTTTCGTCTAACTGTATCACCAAGTTCCTAGGTGTAAATATCGGGCCCTGGATGGCCAAGTGGTGCCCCCTATAGGTGGGAGCCCCAGTAGGGGCAGGCGGGCTGTGGGGGGTAATGGCACATTTCCCCAGTTACTCTTTTCCTCTCTAAACCAGCACCTGCAGTTCCTCCACGATACACACAGCTTGACGCTGAGCAGTAAAATGGAGGTCTCGACCCGAAACCGACCTTCCCTCCCTCCACAGATCCCGCCCGACCCGCTGGGCTCCTCCGGTACCTTGTGTTGTGATGTGCGGAGTGGCTTCACTGCAGTTGCTTGTATTTCCCTGCAGTGTCCTGAAGGGGGCGGCGATGAGCGCCGGGAGTCACCGGGTCCACACAGCGGTGAGTATTAACACCAGGAGATCTGGAGGAGGAAACACTGGCATTTAACGGCGATGTTCGGGGCGGGCTAGTTACACAAACAGTGGCGGGAGCCTGGAAACTGCTGCCCAATTGTGGCTGTGGAGGCAGATTAGTTTCTAAGTTCATGTATGTAACTGATAGGAGCAGAATTAGGCCATTCGGCCCATCAAGTCTACGCCGCCATTCAATGATGGCTGATCCATCTCTCTCTCCTAACCCCATTCACCTGCCTTCTCCCTGTAACCCCTGACACCCGTACTCATCGAAAATCTATCTATCTCTGTCTTAAAAATATCCATTGACTTGGCCTCCACAGCCGTCTGTGGCAATGAGTTCCGCAGATTCACCAGATACAACAGTTGAAATCATACAACACGGACATTTCGTTTCTACAAGAAACGCATCTTAAACATCAAGATCAGACGAGACTGAAGGCGAACTGGATAGGCCAAACATTTCACTCTTCATTCACTTCCAAATCTAGAGGCACTGCAATCATTATTCGTAAAGAAATACCATTTAAATCAAAGAATATTATATCAGACAAGGAAGGGAGATACCTTATAGTAACAGGAGAGATCAATACTATACCAATTACGCTGGTAAACATTTATGCGCCCAATTTTGATAATCCTCAAATTTTTAATAAAATTTTGAATATAATTGCAGAATTTAATTATCAAAATGTTATAATCGGAGGAGACTTCAACTGTGTTTTAGACCCTTATCTAGATAAATCGATGCAAAAACAAAGAGGTAATATGAAATCTAAAATCAGTGAACTCTTACATACATATATAAAAAAAACAAATATAGCAGACGTGTGGAGGATTGCAAACCCGACGGGAAGGAATTATTCGTTTTATTCAACGGTACACAAAACATACTCACGTATAGACTATTTCCTAGTGGATACAAAATTAATTCCGCATACTATGAACCCTAAATACCACATCAATGCGATCTCAGACCACTCTCCATTAACTTTTGTTTTAAAATTAGAAGGAATGTTTATGAATAAATCGTTCTGGAGGTTTAACTCGCAAATTTTAAAAGACCCACAAGGGAGTATATATCTAAAAAAACAGATGGACCTATTTTTTGAGATAAATGATACACCAGATATATCCCCCATGCTATTATGGGAATCCTTCAAAGCATTTATTAGAGGAGTCATTATTTCATTTCAAGCTTTTCAAAATAAAAGGAATAAGAATGAACAAAGACATTTAGAAGAACAAATAAAACAATTAGATACAGATAATGCTAAATATCCAACTATGGATAAACATAATAACATTCTACTATTGAAATTCAAGCTAAACAAATTATTGTCAGAGAAAGTTATAACACTACTTCAAATTACAAAACAAGAACATTTTGAATTCGGGGACAAACTGCACAAACTTCTAGCACGCCAATTGAAAAAACGGGAAAAAGAGAATGCAATACTAAAGATTAAATCAGATAGAGGGGAATTATTAACACTACCCAAGGATATCAATAAAAGATTTGCTCAATTTTACCAGAATCTTATACATCTAAAACGTCAATAGACAATAATAAAGTTTCAGAATTTCTGGATAATTGTAACCTCCCTCAATTAGAATTGAGGGAACACGAGGAACTGGGAACACAAATTACTTCTAAGGAGATAGAAGACACAATAAACACACTTAAGAACGGAAAAACACCAGGACCAGACGGATTCAGTAATGAATTCTATAAATCCTTTTACGACATAGTTACTCCACGCTTACAGAAAATGTATACATATGCTTTTAAAGAGCAAAGCTTACCTGAAACATTAGCAGAATCAACGATCACATTAATACTTAAAAAAGATAAAAATATAGAAGAACCAGGATCATATAGAGCTATTGCTCTGTTAAATACGGATCAAAAAATAATAGCGAAAACACTAGCCAGTAGACTAAGCAGGTACGTTAGTAGATTAATAAATGAGGATCAAACAGGATTTATCCCTAAGAGACACTCATTCAATAATTTGAGATGTTTGCTTAACATAATGCACTCACATAAATCTCACGACCAAGAGTTATCTATCATCTCACTGGACGCAGAAAAAGCGTTTGATCAAGTAGAATGGGGTTATATGATTAAAGTATTGCAAAAATTCCAAATGGGAGAGAACTTCATCGCATGGATAAAATTATTATATAACAAACCCACGGCTAGAATACTAACTAATAATATACTATCCACGAAATTTGAATTATCAAGGGGTAATAGACAAGGATGTTCACTATCACCGCTGTTATTTGCTTTGGTAATTGAACCCCTTGCTGAAAAAATAAGAACACACCCGGATATTTATGGTTATAATACAAAACACTCAAATAACATAATATCTTTATACGCTGATGATGTACTATAGTACATCACAAAACCACAAATTAGTATACCAAACATATTAAATTTAATTGAGGACTTTGGATCCTTCTCAGGATATAGAATAAACTGGAACAAAAGTGAAATTATGTCGATAAAACCAAAAGACTCAACACACCTCCGGAAATTCCCCTTTAAAATAGCCACAGAAAAATTCAAATATTTGGGAATTGAAATTACTAGAAACTACCATGATATGTTTAAAGCCAATTATAATCCCTTACTTAAGAAACTAAATAATTTGATTAAATTCTGGAAAACACTTCCGATGTCCCTAATAAGCAGAATAAACGCTATAAAAATGACCTTTTTACCACAAATCCTATACCTATTTCAATCAATACCTATATATCTCCCAAAAAAGTTTTTCAAAAAATTGGACTCAGACATTACAAATTTTACATGGGATTATAAATCCCATAGAATACAAAGAGCACACCTTAATAAACAAAAAGAGTTGGGTGGTCTAGCGCTCCCTAACTTTATGTATTATAATTGGGCAGTAAGTATTAAAAATATGATTCACCTGCTGGACAATTCTGCACAGCAGGCGGACTGGGTGGTAATGGAAAGAGAGGACTGTTCTCCGAGTAATATAGGAGCGACCATCCTCTCACGACTACATCTGAATAACAAAAATTATAATAAAAATCCAATTATACATAGCACAATTAGAACATGGAATCAAATAAAACAGAATTTAAATTAAGAAACCTATCTCTTTTAATACCAATAGTTAATAATCCATCGTTTAAACCATCAATTATAGACAAATCATTTACACAATGGGAAAGAATGGGAATTAAAACGCTCGGAGATCTGTATGAATTGGGAAAATTACTATAAATTCAACAACTACAACTGAAATCTAATTTGAAAAATAATCAATATTTTAAATATCTTCAAATTCATGATTATGTGAAAAAATACACAAAAGACTATCATAATATGCCTATATACTTACTGGATGAAGCAATGAAGACAAAGGTGGAATCAGCGAATCTAATATCGTACTTATATAACATCATCTTAAACATAGAAATACCAACAACTGATGGAATTAGAAGAGACTGGGAACAAGAATTAGCTATAAATATCTCAAAAGAGAGCTGGGATAATCACTTATTACAGGTGCATAAATGTTCGATCAACGTATGACATACTCTCATCCAATTCAAAACATTACATAGACTATATTATTCAAAAACTAAAATAAATAAACTCTTCCCTAATGTCTCACCCATTTGTGATAAATGTCTGTGTCAAGGAGCTACCATAGCGCATTCTTTTGTTTTTTTGAACAAAAATACAAAAATTCTGGAATGAAATATTTGAAATCTTTACAAAATTAATTAAAATAAAACTGGTACCAAAACCAGAATGGATTATTTTTGGAATATCGGAAGGTAACCCTGAATTAAACGTGTTTCAGAAGAATTTACTCAATTACGGGCTAATAATGGGAAAAAAGCTCATACTTAAATTTTGGAAAAATGCGCCCACACCAACAATAAAAATGTGGATATCAAATATGTTTGAAACATTACATCTGGAAGAGATGAGATTCCTCTTAGCAGGTAAAGCAGACCACTTCCAAAAGATGTGGTCTACGTTTTTGGAACTATTACAAGCATAAGGTGCAATAATAATTTAAAAAACAAACAAATAAATAAATTTAAAAAAAATGCCAGGATCTGGCAACGGGGGGTAAAAAAAACAATAAAACAACAAAAACAGACTTGGTTGGTAGTCCCCTATCTGCGGAGTTTAATGTTATAACAGAGCGATTGTTTCTCCTTTCTCTTTCCTTCTTTTCTAGGGTCTACTTTCTTTCTTTACTTCCTTCTCTAACTCCTATTCTAAGGGGCTTTCTTTTCTCAACACTCTCCTGCACCTTCACGACTCTTGCGCACTTTCTTTACTTTCTCTACTAACTTTTTCTAAAGCTCAAAAAATGAAGCTGTACAAAAAATGTATTAAGACATGTGTGTTGTGTATTATTGTAACTTACCGTACTTCTAATAAAAAAGACCCCCTAAAGTACCAAAGTAATGTGGTCGAAATATATGGAGATAAGAAAAGAGAAAAAGAAAAGGTGGAGATATACCTGCCCCTCGTCCTTGTACCCCCCACCCACCTCACCCAGCCCGGCATCGGATTTAAATTTAAATTTAAATTTGTGCTGCGCCGTGCTATTCTGGTAAGAATTCGGTGAAGGGTGTCTTAAAAAGTTGATCTGGTTTTTCCACCAAGACATGCTAATGTTTTCCAAATGTAGTGTCTCGGACATTATTTGTGTTTGCTGAAATCATTGCTAAAATCTCAGAATTATTGCAACCAAATTGTACTGAGGGATCCCACAATGTTGTCTGGTGTGTGATTTGAACCACGGGTTTCTGATTCAATGCCAGAGCCGTGGTTTGTCTGCTTATTGCAACTAGGCCAATTCTTCTCGCTTTCTGTCTCTCGTTTCGACCCAGGCCGTGACGTTCGAGCAACCTCCTCCAGCGACAGAACAAGAGCCGCCCGCAGGATCTGTCAGATGCTGAACCAGTTCACGAAGACGTTGAGCGAAATGCTTCTCCATGAAGGTACTGTCCCTAGACTCATCTCTGTCGCTGCTGCATCTACATGTTCAGGCTGCGGAGCAATTCTGCTACAAGTGACTGAGTTAGAGATGCATTCTGTATCTCCCCTGATTCCAACATGGTGGCAGCAGCAGATAGGGACTTAAGCTGAGGGAAGAAGCATAAACTTGGCTCCTAATCCTGGAGGCCCAGTCAATGGATACTTTTAAGGCAGAGATAAATAGATTCTTAGGAAGACAAAAAATGCTGGAGAAACTCAGCGGGTGAGGTGGCATCTATGGGGAGAAGGATCAGGCGGCGTTTTGGGTCGAGACCCTACTACAGGCCGAAGAAAGACTCTTCTTCAGACTCTTGGTTAGTGCGGGTGTCAGAAGTTATGGGGAGAAGGCAGGAGAATGAGGTTGGGAGGGAGAGTTAGATCAGCCACGATTGAATGGCAGATTAGACTTGATGGGCCGAATGGCCTAATTCTGCTCCTATAACTTATGACCTTATGATACGAGTGCAATTAATGTTGGTCACGTTCCTTGGGTGCACAATGGGAGAATTCCCATGGATGGTCCTGATGGGGAATTATCCTCAGGGAAAGGGTTAAATAAGCACCAACATCTGAGCTTCACACTCATCTGTGCGTCTATGTTTGTTCATAAGTAATGGGAGCAGAATGAGGCCATTCAGCCCATCAACTCTACTCCGCCAAAATTCCTCCTCATCTCCTTCCTAAAGGAACGCTTTTAATTTTGAGGCCAAGACCTCTGGTCCTAGACTCTCCCACTAGTGGAAACATCCTCTCCACATCCACACTATCCAAGCCTTTCACTACTATGGGATTTTCCTGCCACAGAAGGCTGTGGAGGCCAAGTCAGTGGATATTTTTAAGGCAGAGATAGATAGATTCTTCATTAGTACAGGTGTCAGAGGTTATGGGGAGAAGGCTGGAGAATGGGGTTAGGAGGGAGAGATAGATCAGCCATGATTGAATGGCGGAGTAGACTTGATGGGCCGAATGGCCTAATTCTACTCCTATCACTTGTGACCTTCTGACTATTCGGTAAGTTTCAATGAGGTTCCCCCTCATCCTTCTTCGAGTCGATTGACTTCAGTTCTCCAGCCTTACCTCTTTATCTCCGGGCGGGCTGCATTAGGCTGTAGAGATCCACAGATCTCTGGTGCAGGGGACCCTGAGAAATATCTGGGGTGCAGCATTTATAGAATGTGGAGGCAAAATGGTTGCAATGCTCAGCGTGACCATCGGATGGAGCCAGAGAGCCAATATTTGCGGATCGGAAGGCACTGCAGATGCTGGTTTACACCGAAGATAGACACAGAATGCTGGAGTAACTCAGCGGGACAGGCAGCATCTCTGGAGAGAAGGAACGGGTCACGTTCCTGGTCCTGACCCTACTACAGACCGAACAAAGGTCTCAAACCGAAACGTCACCCATTCATTCCTTCTCTCCAGAGATACTGCCAGCATTTGTGTCCCATATTGATGAATTTCTTCACTTTTCAGGAACA